>NC_035449.2:9236069-9536069 GCF_002127325.2 Helianthus annuus
ATGATGGTGGTGGATGATGGTGTTATGGTGGTGGTGGTGGTGGATGAAGTGTGAGAGAGGTGGTGTGCCAAGGGATGAGAGAGAATGAAGCCAAGCTCCTCTATTTATAGGCTGAACAGAAGGCTGGACACGGCCCCGTGTCCGCTGGACACGGCCGCGTGCCCGCCTGACACTCTCTCTCCTCATTAATTGTAATTGCGAATTACAATTAATGCGCCTGCTGTACTTTCACCACGCCCCCGTGCTCGCTGGACACGGCCCCGTGGGTGCGGCAATGGAAGCTTCTACTGGTTTGTCTTTTATGCTGCTTCCTGGGCACGCCCCCGTGTTCGCTGGACACGGGGCAGTGTTCAGACTCTGTTTCTTCTCTTTGCCTTGGAGATGCCGTTGAGGGTCGGGCAGTCCACTTTTGTTCCTTTTCTTGTATTTATGGTAGATTAGTAGTCTTTTGCTTCTTTGTGATTTTGAGCTCATTTCATCCTGAAAATACAAAAGGAAGACAAAAACACTATTTTTCCAACATTAGTACTTAAAAAGGGTTAGTTTTATGCCTTAATTGATGTGTTTATATGTTGCATTTTACACACATCAATACCCCCACACTTGAACTTTTGCTTGTCCTCAAGCAAACTCTTTAAATGTGGCTTACACTCCCAAATGGAATAGGTAGAAGAGAGTTTTTAGCTTGTCCTAGAGTGTCGGGAATCCAATGTTTTTATAGGTTTTATTTTTATTTATTTACAATCCTATTCGTTATGATTTATTTTGAACTTTTCATAAGATGAATTACTTATTTGGGCATAGCATGCCTTATTAAAATTCCATTTATATACAAGTTCACATACCTCACGGGAGATCACTCAACACTCGGCCGAAGGTGTATATTTTTAGTGAATCACTCGAGAGCGGCACGGAACTTACGTCTTCCATAGGCTTGCCAAGCAATCAATCTCCTCCTTTTTAACTTTTTACCTTTGTAAATATCAAGAGGACTTTTGGGGTGAAGACTTGGGTTTAAAGGTGGGTGGTTGGTTAATAAAAAGGGCGAAAATCGTAACAAGCCGTCGGTTTTCGTGAAGTACCTTGTTTTTAGTGACTTTTTATTTTGAAGTATTTCTCCAAACAAGCTTTTTATAGCTTTTGTTTGTTTTGACTTCATCAATATATATATATATATATATTTTTTTCAATCGTCACATAAAAAGGCGATGTTTACGAAAAATCGAACTTGTTACTAAAAAAAAAAATAAATAAAAAGGTTTTTGGTGGGTAAAAAGGGTTTTGGGGTAATGAAATGAAAGGTTTAGGCTTAAAGGGGCTATCTAGGGGGATTTTGGGTAGGTAAAAAAAAATGAAAAATAATGGTTTTGAAAGAAAAATGGTTAGTCCTAATGCCTCCATCATTTACTTACTTGGGTTTAAGTTGGTAAGGACCGGGAATGTATCGTCGTGGCAAGTTCTAGATTTGTAAGGACCGAACGGCTATTCACACAAGAAACGAAAAATGAGTATTTAATCTAAATATGTGTATTTTTGTGCTCAATAAAGGCTCAAAACTCACTTTTGTGGGAATGGGTTTTTAATGTGACCAAGCATATATAATCGAATTTTAAACTAGACTTGTTATGCCGTTTCATAATTTTCTTATGTTAGTTCCTTTTTTATCACGACGCTATCGGTTGTAAACTTGTAAAAATATAACCTTTTTAGAACTTGTTATTCCCAACTTAAACTAAGACAAGTAAATAAAAAAATGAAAAAGTTTTTGAAAAAATTTGGGGTGTTTAGCGGTTCCAATAGAGTTTTGTGTAAGGCTTGTGTTTAGGATTTTGCAAAATTTCAAGGGTTTTAGCATCCCCCCCACACTTAAATTACACATTGTCCTCAATGTGTCCAAAAATAATGTTTTTGGTTGATTAGAATGTATAAAAGTGGGTTAAAAAGCAAAGATTTATGTTACTGGCATCCTGGACACGGCCCCATGTTCACCGGGCACGGCCCCGTGGTCAAGTGCCAGTAACAAAAATTGCAGAATTGAAACAGAAGCCTGGACACGGGGGCGTGTCCGCTGAACACGGCCCGTATCCAGTTACCTGAACTGGGTGATTTTCTGCAGGGGGTCAGCACGGGGCCGTGTTGGTTGGGCACGGCCCGTGTTGAGCCTTCTGTGATGGAGATTTTTGTCGGGTTGCTCTGTTCTTCGTGCATGGTTCCATTTTTCTCGTTCCCTTTTTCATCCATTACCACCATGAGTGTGTTTTATTCTCACGACAACCATCAATCATAAAAACCATCATAGCATTGCAAATCATAGAGAGACATTACATAAAGATAAAAATTACATAAATATTAAACTTATGGAGTTCTAGCCCTATGTTTTATTTTAATTTAGCAAAATTTCCAAGAAGCTACTAGTCTTGGTTAGATAAGGCTTTGTAGAACTCCTCCCTTCGGGTGCGGTTCTCCTCATATGTCGGCAAGCCACTCCTCTACCTCCCTTGGAAGGAGAAAAGAGGGCTCGTTTGCATTGGTTTGAGGAGTTTCAACTTCCACTGGAACTTCTTGTGGGTTTTCCATAGGAGGTTCTGCGGGAAAGTCTTCCCACCCGGTAGGGTTGTTAACACCGAGTGCCAAGTTCCAGTCTTGTTGTGGAAGGACTGGTTCCATAGGGGGTGCCACCAAAATGTTTAACCTTTGGTGCAAAAGGTTAATCTCTTGGAAGCGGCTTTCAAGTCCCATTGTAAGATCGTTAATACGGTCAATGAGGACCTCCTCTACTGACGTCATTTCGTCGAGAGCTTCTCTTAGCGCTATTACGTAGTGCACAAGTGTAGCTTCAACGGAGGGCCTCCTTCCCCTTCGGCTGTTTGATGAATGAACGGATGATGTTTCGCTGTTTTCACTCGCCATTCTACGAAAAATAAACCAAAAGCAGTTTATATGACGAAACAGTTTCTGGACACGGCCCCGTGCTCATTGAGCACGGCCCCGTGTTCATCTTTCTGCAGAATTTTGGAGCAAGGAATCTTGGGTTTTTAAGTTATTTTCTGAGTTTATGCAAGCTTTTTGACAGTAAATAACTTTAAACAATGTTACATAACATGTTTTTACCAAGATTCTATGATCAAAACTCATTGTTCCCTACCACAAAGATTGAAAATTCAAACTTTTCATGGTAGTTTTTGAAGAAAGATGAAGAAGAAGGAAATGTCTAGAAGAGGAAAGGACAAGATGGGTTGTTGGAAACTTCTTTTAGACTTACCTAGGATTGTTTGAGAGAAGATTCCTTCAAATCTCTTGGAAGCTGCTTTCAAGTCCCATTGTAAGATCGTTAATACGGTCAATGAGGACCTCCTCTACTGACGTCATTTCGTCGAGAGCTTCTCTTAGCGCTATTACGTAGTGCACAAGTGTAGCTTCAACGGAGGGCCTCCTTCCCCTTCGGCTGTTTGATGAATGAATGGATGATGTTTCGCTGTTTTCACTCGCCATTCTACGAAAAATAAACCAAAAGCAGTTTATATGACGAAACAGTTTCTGGACACGGCCCCGTGCTCATTGAGCACGGCCCCGTGTTCATCTTTCTGCAGAATTTTGGAGCAAGGAATCTTGGGTTTTTAAGTTATTTTCTGAGTTTATGCAAGCTTTTTGACAGTAAATAACTTTAAACAATGTTACATAACATGTTTTTACCAAGATTCTATGATCAAAACTCATTGTTCCCTACCACAAAGATTGAAAATTCAAACTTTTCATGGTAGTTTTTGAAGAAAGATGAAGAAGAAGGAAATGTCTAGAAGAGGAAAGGACAAGATGGGTTGTTGGAAACTTCTTTTAGACTTACCTAGGATTGTTTGAGAGAAGATTCCTTCAAATCTCTGTCCCCAAGTTGGTCCAAATGTGCAGGATTTTTGGCTGCATTTATAGAAAACGACAGCCTTCTGGACACGGCCCCGTGTCCGCTGGACACGGCCCCGTGTGCAGATGAAATTCTGACACAGTTTGTCCGTATTCTGACGTTCTGATCAGAGGGGAATCTTTTGGTGGACACGGGGGCGTGTTGGCCGGGCACGGCCCCGTGTCGGAAAGCTGTTTTATGAAGTTTTGTCTTTACTAAGGAGCTAATCTATATCGGGTGGCTCTTGACTTGTTGGAACAACCCCAAAGTGCCTAAGATACCTTAATTGTCCTATACTAAGGCGAGAACGCAAGAGGTTGTCGGTGAGGGTAATTCCTATTTTCATTCTAGGTGGACAAGTCCAACCCTTTCCCGGGCTCTCGTTAAAGAAGGTGTATGCCGAATCGCTCAGGTCTATGTATGCATCGAACGAAGTCGATGGGGAGTCCTTCACGGCACAATCGACACAGGGACGACTATCGTCCGCGTCTTTTCTAGGTAAGAAGGTATTTTCGGGAGCAACGAGGTTGTCGGAATGCGGTTCCAACATTTCCTCATGGTCATCATCTTGGGATGGATCTAAAAAATCCTTCCTAAGTTCTTTTGACCAATTGAGAAGTAGTTCTTCTAGTTGAAATAACTCATCAAGGAGCATTTCTCCTAGAATATCTGGCTGGGCGCATTCGAGGGAGAAATAGTGCTTATTTTTACTTTCGCCCCTCTTAAGGTTACAAGGAATCGGTGGGTCTATATAGTGGGGCCTATAAGTGAGGAAAAAACATTTTAATTCCTCATGTTCGCCTCCACATATTCGACACCACAAACCATAAGAGTGCCGAAAGTAAAAAGAATTACTATCACTCATGTTTGTGTCAGAAATTACCAACCGCCGGGATCTAACGGTTCTGTTTTCAGCAACTGAATCTTGGGCACGGGGGCGTGTTGAGTGGACACGGCCCCGTGTTCAGCCTACTGTCTGACTTGAAACAGGATTGCCAGTTCCAATGATTGAGCACGGGGCGTGTTCAGCGGGCACGGCCCCGTGTTGAGCTCTGCAGAAGCTAAAAATCTAAGAAAAATCCTAAAAAATTAAAGAAAAATAAAAATATGATTAGGCCGTTGATTCCTAACTTTCTTAAAATCCTTGTGTCCCCGGCAACGGCGCCAAAAACTTGATGTGCGTGAAGTGTGTTATAATTTTAGATGTATATTTAAGCCCTTTTTACACTTTTAGCCAAGTTTTAAATTTATAAAACACGATATTCACTAACACTAAACACACATATGGGCAAGTGCACCCATCGTGGACGTAGTATAGTGTTGGTAAGATACCGAGGTCGTCCAAGGACACAAGAGCTTTTAATACCGGTTTATCCTCAACGTCTAATCAAATCAAAAGGTTAGAAAAATGTTTTAAACTAAGAAAAATAAAAACTAACTAAATGCTGAAAATAAAAATAAAATAAAAAACAGATAGACAAGATGAATCACTTGGATCCGACACGTGTATTAGTATAACCTTTGATTATTTTCGCACTTTTGCACTTGTTTAAGAGATTATCTTAGTTATTGTAGTAGGCCCCTCTTTTGAAGGCGACGTTACCCTCAACCCAATAGTTTGAGTCAGCAAGGATACAATCCTAAAGGGTCGGATTATTGAAAGATAATGAATTAAGTTATTAATGCAAATTGTGGTAGGCCCCGCTTTTGGCGGTGACGTTACCCTCGGCTAAGTAGTCTGAGTCAGCAGGGATACAGTCCTAAATAGCCGGGTTATAGTATTAATAGTAGTTAACTTATGAGGGGGTCAAAGAGTTTGGATCCCCGCCATCCAATACCTATGGGTATTGAAGGAGATCCTACTAAATTTGACTCAGGTCCCAAGCAGGACCTCTAAACGCTGAACAAAGGCAAGACCCTTACCAAACCGTTCCCTTAACCCCCGACCAGGTAGCCAACATACCTCCATATAGACCATGGAGATATGAATGGTGAAAATCTTTTATTTTATATAGACAGTAAAATAATGTCAAGACACCACGGACAAACGATAAGGAAAGATCACCTTCAACATAAGTAACTAGTTATTAAAGTCATTAATACAAAACCAAATAAAAAGTGCAAAAGATTAAAAATAAAAAGTATTATACTAAACACTTGTCTTCACCAAGTGATGTAAGAGACTTAGGCAAACATGGCCTTGATTGTCAAGAACTCTTACGATCAATCTTGGATCCCGAGACGACTCACACACTCTACGATGGACAATGGATGATGGTGGTGGATGATGGTGTTATGGTGGTGGTGGGTGGTGGATGAAGTGTGAGAGAGGTGGTGTGCCAAGGGATGAGAGAGAATGAAGCCAAGCTCCTCTATTTATAGGCTGAACAGAAGGCTGGACACGGCCCCGTGTCCGCTGGACACGGCCCCGTGCCCGCCTGACACTCTCTCTCCTCATTAATTGTAATTGCGAATTACAATTAATGCGCCTGCTGTACTTTCACCACGCCCCCGTGCTCGCTGGACACGGCCCCGTGGTGGGCAATGGAAGCTTCTACTGGTTTGTCTTTTATGCTGCTTCCTGGGCACGCCCCCGTGTTCGCTGGACACGGGGCGTGTTCAGACTCTGTTTCTTCTCTTTTGCCTTGGGAGATGCCGTTGAGGGTCCGGGCAGTCCACTTTTGTTCCTTTTCTTGTATTTATGGTAGAATTAGTAGTCTTTTTGCTTCTTTTGTGATTTTGAGCTCATTTCATCCTGAAAATACAAAAGGAAGACAAAAACACTATTTTTCCAACATTAGTACTTAAAAAGGGTTAGTTTTATGCCTTAATTGATGTGTTTTATATGTTGCATTTTACACACATCATTCACCAAAGTCAAGACCCTCAAAAGGTCGGCCCACTATGTTTAGAATCCATGTGATATTGTCAGCACAAGACATCAAGATGTCACGTGTGTATGTATATTGATTTAAAGTGATTTTTGTTTTGATAGAATATAATATCAAAAACCACTCCCAAAGCCTGCCGCCAATTATGTCTTCCACTAGTCCAAATTATCGGCCCATTAGTCAACATGGTGATCTGCCAAGAAGTCCAACTTACTTGATGTTGTTGACCAAAACCAAAGCCACGTGATGTTGTAACTCCAAAATCAGCCAAGCCCATGTTGTTCTCAACCGCCACTTTGGTCTACCTGTATGTTGATTGATGATTTCAGCTCCCAAAAAATCCACATGAGATATATGTCGGCCCATCTCTAATCTGCCTCTTTGTCTTGTTACATCTCTCCAACTCGTGGGCCCCTCTTGTCCTCTTATCCAAGATGTGATGATGATTTAATTCATTGTTGTTGTATTCCCAATTCTGCGCAAACCTACTGCCACAATGATGATGTTTTATGATGAAGTCTTGTATGTCAGCTCCTTTTCACGTGATGTTTTGTTGTGTGGCGACCCAATCAAAGAAGTCAGCCCAATTCCTTATGATTCTAACCGTAGGCTACACAACAAAACCGTAGTTTACGGTTTTTACTTTCTGTTTCTTTTACAGTGGCCAACCGTAAATATCATGATATTGTGATCATCAAGACCCCTCTACTCCCACGTGATAATGATGATGATTATTATACTTCCTTGATAATTCTGCTTCAGCACTAAACTCTCCAAACTTCACCGAATTACGCCGATTAACCTGTAAAACCACATACTTGCGTAGTTAACATATTCCAAATGTATAATCACATAAACGGCAATAAATCACACAAAATACATACGTTAACACTCGGATTTCACAACCTCCATCAACGGGACAAACTATATTATTTTGACCCCAAAATCCAGAGTGTGAATATTAAACCCATATAGAACAAGTCTCCGAACTTGTTGGGTCAGAATCACATTCCATTCTCGGTTTTCGCCTTTCACGCGATTAAACCGTATCTATCCTTCGAAACTAACCGGTCTAGGCTACGGCTAATATAAAGACCCGTTAGGATTCTAATAGGTTATTTTAAAACCTTCGTTCCAGAATAAGGAGCCCTAGTAAAAGATATCAGTGACTTAATTGATTAAGGAATATACATTGCAAAGGTAAATACTTTTAACTTATTTTCCCTTATACGGGCTTGGGTTACGGTATATAAAATACCGCTTGATTGAGCATCAAATAATTCCATCGTTGAGGTGGTTAATTGAATAGTTTGATCGGCTCATTTAAACAGTCTTGTTACTTAAAAGCCTTTGGGGGGTTAATGACCATGTCCCGGATATCCTTGGCATCATTTTACGAAATGGCCACGACCTCGACACCCGGGTGTAAGCGTACACCCGGTTGATGTCTATACTATTAAAAGACGTAGCCGATGGTTTACCCGCCTCGGTTTTACGCAAATGTGGTGTGTCTATTGATCTTTAACCCGGCACGATCCGGGCTACTGAACGCAAAGAAGGAACATGTAATTCGTTCACAAGATTATAATTTTAAAATAATTCTCCCAAGTTATAAAGGAATTTGTGCCTCGTGCATTCAAATCAATTTTATTAAACATTTACAAAAGAGTCGGTTGAATGTATTTACCAGTGTAAACTGACGTATTTTCCCAAAAAGATTAAGTGCAGGTACTACACGTAATTGGCTGGCATTAGCTCCATAGCATCATTAAGAAGTCTCGCAAGCTTGATGTCTTATCTGTTGAACTACATTTTTATTTATTTTGATCCATCCTGTGGATACTATTCAACTACTTGTGATACATTGATATTACAGTAAATGGTTGAATTATAATTATCTTTATGCTTCCGCTGTGCATTCATATATTGTGGTTTGACTATATTGTTGCCAACTACGTCACGGTAATCCCCCACCGGGCCCACCGGTGATACACGTGGAAATCGGGGTGTGACAGGTTGGTATCAGAGCCAACATTGAGTGAATTAAACACTATCCTAATGTGTTTAATCTCAGTAACACAATTGCACATACTTGAGTCTAGACAAGAACATAGGACAAATTCGAATTGTTATTCCAATTTTGTCTTTTCTTTTACTATTGGTATTTAAAGTTTTATAAAGCAGGAAATATGCCGCCAGTGATATTCCGAGGAAGATGAAGGGGAAGAAGAGGCAGAGTAGAGATCGTTACTCATCACGATCACGAAGCCGGGCCTTCAGGTACGCGAGCTCCTTCGACTACAAGGAGTGAAGAACCGCAGAGGCGAAGAGACCTTTATGAACCTGCGAGGCATTCCACCTCGCATAGCTCGACGCCGTCGTACCGACACTCATTCGGGCCAAACTCAGAAAATGACCCCAACAACCCGCAACCCTCCTTCATACCTCTACAGCGTTCGGTATCGCACCGAAATTTTGACGACCCTACTCCATACTTCAGAGGTCAGTTTAATCCAGCTGACTACATCCAGGAACCTTCAGGTTTTGTTCCGGGCCGCAAGATCATTTCTCCGAAGATCATATGGACGAAGATACTGATCCGACAGAACCTGCTCGTGGTACGCCCACGCATCCAATAGAAGTCTCTGATGGGTCATCCTTCCATGGCATACCCTATCAGGGACCAGATAGTTTCCAAGCATTGTTCGACCGACATGAGTGGTACTACACGCCACCTCAGCAGACATCACAACAGCCGCAACATCCGCGAGATCCTTCCGAGGATTCACGCTTCGTGGCAGTTACGCCACCACCACCGCCACCGGTACAGCCAGTAATGCCTGATCCGCCAAGGCGTAGGAGGACAAATGCTCGTATGTCCACACGAGGAGGAGGGGATTTCCACTTCAGCACCCCTCGACACTCTAGTAGTAGCCACTATCCGCCACTACAAGAAGAAGGACTTCAAGTCCTATACAGGAGGCGAACTCCGCACCAGCTGCACCAAATTCGCCACCATTTGGGTATGACCAACCCATACCTGCTTACACGGGTCCAACGGCTTACAACCCGTTCGAACCGTCATCACAAGCACATTACAACTACAATTACGAGCGCGACCCATATGTGGTGTCGGCTAGGTATAATGCACGCTATCCCGACGGAGCTCATGGGAACATGGGAGTACCGGACTACTCAGCACATGGGTATCCAGCACCTCCCAGACCTCCAGTTCCGCAACAAGCGCCACAACCACGTTTCTCTCCTCATGAGCAAGAAGAAATACTCCACCGTTTGAGCCGTGTGGAAAGAGACTTCGAGGAAGAACGTAAGAGCCACCGAGGATTCCTCAAGGGCTTAGCGAACCTACTAAAGGGCAAGAAGAAGAAACGTGACCATTAGTCCTTATGTATGTTCTAATGTAATAGAAGTCCCTGCGTGGACATTTATCGTATTTCAGTCCCTACGTGGACTTATCTTTTAATCCTTGCATGGACACTTATCTTATATTAGTCCTTGCGTGGACTTGTCACTTATTTTAAACCTCTGTGTAGGTATTTACTATTTAAAAGTTCCGTTTAGGGCGGTGTGTAATCATATTAAAATTATGGAATGTTATATTATGAATTTCATTTTGTTATCACTATATATGAAACAAATCAAAACCATTCCTTTTAATTGATCTGCCAAAATAAAGAAACTTAGAGTGAAACCTAGCCAGGTGTCTTTTAAGATCCGGCCAAGATGGTAAGACCTAATTAAAAGATTCTGATTCCCTGTTAACCTCTGTAAGCATGTTAACGATCATGACTGATGTGATTCGTTAAAGTCACACACGTCATTCTCATACAAGAGTCCTTTAAAGGATTCCAAAGCCCAAATTAATGATATAATAAATCATGGGTTAAATCATCAATAAAGATGATCACTTATTAAACATCCGTTAGTGATGTAGTGCCTAAAGGGCCAAATTATCAAACATCCGTTAGTGGTGTAGTGCCTACGGGCCATAATTGTTGTCATAATAAGACAAAAGACAGTGGTGGTCTATGACTCCCTGTCAGAAGGAGTAAAAGGACTACGGTTCAAACCTTCATACCGTGATTCTCTGTAATCTCGGCTAATATTATAATAACGTCCTCGTGACTAGGCTTTTATGCCACTAGCAATATTAATTGTGATTAGGATAAGTATGTTCAAATCCTAAATGTAAAGTGAGTAACAAAATAACCAGATATGGTCTTCAATACCATGGTTAATGAATTGCCATAAAAGACAATTCAATGATAAACTCCTAAATAGAAATTTTCGTTATCTTCTGCAGCAGATACAAGCTACTATGGCGAATCCTAATGAAGGAAGTAATCATACAAATGAAGATGACTATAATAATGCCCAAATAAATCTAACGGGCGCTCAACTCAAAGCACTTGTCGACAATGCTGTGCAAGCAGCTTTGGATCGAGAGTATACAGAGTCCCGAAGCAGAAAAGTTTCCAAACCACCATCAAAGCCAAAGACGCAATCGAAATCCCACAGCAAACCACTATCCAAACCTAAGAAGGATGACGATAACCACTCATCCAAGCCCAAGAAAGACGACGACAACCACTCGTCAAACGAGAATAGCATTCGTCGCGAGAGGGAGTATACCGATGCTTCCAGGGCCAGGGGCTGCACATACAAGTACTTCGTATCTTGTAAACCCCGAGACTTTACGGGGGAGAAGGGTGCTGTCGAATGTATGACATGGTTGGACGAGATGGACACAGTGGTGGACATCAGTGGCTGCGCTGAGAGGGATGTTGTGAAGTTTGTGTCACAGTCATTTAAGGGCGAGGCCCTAGCTTGGTGGAGGGCGCTGGTTCAGGCCTCAAGAAAGGTTGTACTTTACAGCATGACGTGGGAGGAATTCGTTTCTCTCATCAGGGAAAATTACTGCCCTCAGCATGAGGTAGAGAAGATAGAGTCCGATTTCGTGTCATTGGTGATGACCAATCTGGACTGCCAGGCCTATTTGACGAGCTTCAATACGATGTCTCGCTTGGTTCCTTATCTAGTCACCCCGGAACCAAGGAGGATTGCTCGTTTTATCGGGGGGTTAGAGCCCGCGATAAAGGCTAGTGTGAAGGCCTCTCGGCCAACGACCTTCAGGTCCGTGACTGACCTCTCTTTGTCCCTCACGATGGACGCGGTCAGACTGAGATCACAGAGGAACAAGGAGGCTGAAAAGAGAAAGCGTGAGGAAGATACCTCACGAAGGTCGGGAAAGAAACACCGTGGAAACGGTGATGGCAAGAGAGGGGGCGAGACGAGAAGGGATGAGCAACGATCGGGGGAGAAGCCCAAATGTAAGAACTGCCAGAAATTCCACTTTGGGAAGTGCAGGTTTGGGCCAAACTCACAATCCCAGTCAAAGACGCACACTTGTGGACTGTGCAAGTCTAAAGACCACAAGACTGTGGATTGTAAGAAGATCAAGGACGCGACCTGCTACAACTGTAGTGAAAAGGGGCACATCAGGAGCAACTGCCCCAAACTCGCCAAGAAGACTGACGAACCCAAAAAGAATAACGCTAGAGTCTTCAAAATGGATGTGAAGGAAGCCCTGCAAGACGACAACGTAATAACAGGTACTTTTCTCGTGAATATTATTTTTGCAAGAGTACTGTTCGATTCAGGAGCTGATAAATCCTTCGTAGACCAAAAATTTTGCAAGTTGCTGAACATACCTATTAAAACCCTAAATGTAAAGTACGAAGTAGAGCTAGCAGACGGCACTGTAGAAACCGTCTCCACTATATTAGAGGGATGTATGATATCCATTAAGAACCATTCTTTTCCTCTATCTCTACTTCCCTTTAATCTAGCTGGTTTTGACATTGTTCTGGGCATGGACTGGTTAGCGCACAACCAGGCCCAGATAGTCTGCAATAGAAAACAAATTGTGCTAAAGGCCCCGACTGGTGAATCGCTCACCATTCGAGGGGATACGCAGTATGGACTGCCTGAGAACGTATCTATGCCTAAAGCTTCAAGGTGCTTAAAAAGGGGCTGTGTCATCTACATGGCACAAGTAATTATTGAAGAACCCAAAGCAAGGATAGAAGACATTCCTGTCATTTCGGAGTATCCAGAAGTATTCCCTGAAGACCTACCTGGGTTGCCACCAGATAGGCAGGTGGAATTCAGGATAGATATCATTCCTGGAGCAGCTCCCATTGCTAGAGCACCATACAGGCTGGCACCGACTGAAATGAAGGAATTAAGAACCCAACTGGATGAACTGTTAGCAGAAGGATTCATCAAGCCTAGTTCGTCTCCCTGGGGAGCACCTGTCCTGTTCGTGAAGAAAAAGGATGGATCGATGCGTCTGTGAATCGATTATCGTGAACTTAATAAAGTCACGATCAAGAATAGATACCCATTGCCAAGAATCGACGATTTGTTTGACCAATTGCAAGGGGCTAGCTATTTCTCAAAGATTGACTTGAGGTCGGGCTACCATCAGCTGAAGGTCAGAGATGAAGACGTGCATAAAACATCATTTAGGACTCGCTACGATCATTACGAGTTCCTAGTGATGCCTTTTGGGCTCACAAATGCACCGGCTGCGTTCATGGATCTCATGAATCGCGTCTGTAAGCCGTATTTAGACAAATTCGTTATCGTATTCATCGACGACATTCTCATTTATTCAAAGAATGAAGCTGACCATGAGAAACACCTACGATGTATTCTCGAATTGCTACATTGCGAGAAACTCTATGCCAAATTCTCCAAGTGCGAATTCTGGCTAAGAGAAGTCCAATTCCTTGGACACGTCGTAAGCGAGCGTGGTATCCAGGTGGATCCCGCTAAGGTAGAGGCGGTCATGAATTGGCAAGAGCCAAAGACGCCCACATAGATCCATAGTTTCCTGGGGTTGGCAGGATACTACAGGAGATTCATTGAGAATTTCTCAAGGATTGCTGCGCCCTTAACTTCTCTAACCAAGAAGAAGGAAAAGTTTATTTGGGGCCCTAAGCAGCAAGAATCCTTTGATATTTTGAAACAAAGGCTGAGCAACGCTCCTGTGTTGACGCTACCGGAAGGTACTGAAGAGTTCGTAGTCTACTGCGACGCGTCACACACTGGCATGGGGTGTGTGCTCATGCAGAAAGGCAAGGTAATTGCCTATGCTTCAAGACAGTTGAAGGTGCACGAAAAGAATTACACCACCCATGACTTGGAGCTGGGTGCCGTTGTATTCGCACTAAAACTGTGGAGGCATTATTTATATGGAATCAAGTTTGTAATCTATTCAGATCACAAAAGCCTTCAACATATATTCAATCAGAAGGAGCTAAATATGAGGCAACGCCGTTGGATGGAGACCCTGAATGATTATGATTGTGAGATCAGGTACCATCCCGGCAAAGCGAATGTAGTCGTTGATGCCTTGAGCCGGAAAGAAAGGATGAAACCCATCCGAATCAATGCGAGGAGGATGGAAGTAAAGAATAACTTGATTGAAAGGATATTAGCTGCACAGCGAGAGGCTGTGTTGGAAGCTAATTATCCTAAGGAGAAGCTGGGAGTAACTGAGGAGCAGTTAACACTTCACAAGGATGGACTTTTAAGATTGAATGGGCGGATATGGGTTCCTATCTATGGAGGACTACGAGATGTTATCCTCCAGGAAGCCCATAGTTCCAAATATTCCGTCCATCCTGGAGCGGACAAAATGTATCAGGATTTAAAGGCAAATTATTGGTGGATAGGCTTGAAAAAGTCTGTAGCCGCCTATGTAGCCAAATGCTTACTTGTGCGCAAGTCAAAGCTGAGCATCAAAAGCCATCTGGCTTGCTATAACAGCCTGAACTTCCTGAATGGAAATGGGAGTGTGTAACTATGGATTTTATCACCAAGTTACCAAAAACGAGCAAAGGAAACGACACAATATGGGTTATAGTCGATCGACTGACTAAGTCAGCTCATTTCTTACCCATCAAGGAGACTTATAGCTCCGATACTCTGGCCCAGTTGTATGTTGATAAGATTGTCGCCTTACACGGCATACCTGTATCTATTATCTCGGATAGGGATACTAGGTACACGTCACACTTCTGGAAGAGTTTCCAACAATCTTTGGGCACACGTTTGAACTTCAGTACGGCTTACCATCCTCAGACAGACGGTCAGAGTGAGCGTACTATTCAAACGTTAGAAGACATGCTGCGAGCATGTGCTATCGATTTAGGTGGTAGTTGGGATAAGAACCTACCCCTAATCGAATTCTCCTACAACAATAGCTACCATACCAGCATAAAGGCTGCGCCTTTCGAGGCATTATACGGTAGGAAATGTAGATCGCCTGTTTGCTGGGCGGAAGTGGGAGAGGTCCAATTATCGGGACCAGAGATAGTTTTCGAGACAACGGACAAGATTGTCCAGATTCGGGAACGTCTCAAAGCTGCCCGTGACAGGCAGAAAAGCTACGCTGATCCGAAGCGTAAGGATTTTCACTTTGAGGTAGGTGAAAAAGTATTACTAAAGGTATCACCCTGGAAGGGGGTGATGCGTTTTGGTAAGAAGGGTAAACTGAGCCCGAGATACATAGGACCTTTTGAGGTTATCGAACGGGTCGGGTCGGTTGCCTATAAATTAAACTTACCAGAAGAGCTCAATGGAATTCATAACGTGTTCCACATCTGCAATCTAAAGAAGTGCTTCGGTGATGAATCATTAGTGATTCCACACACAGATGTGCATATAGATGAGAGCTTGAAGTTCGTGGAGAAGCCTTTGTCGATCGAAGACCGACAGGTGAAAAAGCTCCGAAGAAAACATGTGCCAATAGTTAAAGTTAAATGGGATGCCCGTAGAGGTCCCGAATTCACGTGGGAAGTTGAAACCACGATGAAAGAAAAATATCCCCATTTGTTTGAGTAAATCTCGGGTCGAGATTTATTTTAAGGGGGTGAGGATGTAACACCTCGAAATTTTGTGTCCAATAATGTATTGACACGTGTCTTAAGTTACACGTGGCGTATTATATTCAATAAAGGACTAATGTTGACAAACCTTGAAAGTATATAAATTCGAGGGTTATAAATGTCAAACAAGGGTAAGTATACTGTATAGTAACCCTAAATGGTGCTCGTACCTTCAAACGGATAAATCATGGATCGTACGGAAGCGAAACGCGGAAGAAAGTGAGAGATTACAAGCTGCGGGGGTTAACTGTGTCAACATGTTTAATTATACCTCTGAGTGACCCTTTGACGTACCCGAGGCTTTGTAACAGTAAAATACGCTCACTAGAATATAATATATAAATTCTGCGAAGTTCCGTTTTAAAACGAGAAAGTTATGATCAAATTCGTACGAGAAGGGTTAAAAGCGTCAACAACGAAAGTTAAGGCTTTCTGAATAATTAACAAAGTTAACCGGGGACTTAACAATGCGGGTAAATAACAGGAGGCCCTTAGTTGTAAATAATCGAGGGCCAAACCGCAAAGTTACCCCTTCAAACCCGAAAGGTCAGGTTAATAATTACGAAAGATTTCGTTATTAATTACCAGGATTTCGCAATCATTACAAAAGATTTAAAACCTTTGAAAAATAACCCTCTCGCGGGCCGCGTTGCATTTTGGGTTAAGTTGAGGCGGGCCGCGAGCCTCCTAAATTGTACGCGTCTGATGTTGAACTCAGGCGGCCCGCGTACAAAGTGCATGGATCTTCCATGCGGGCCGCGTGGGACGCCCAGATGCATAAACTTTGGAACTTCATGCCTTTTGAGCTTGTGAAGGATCAAATGGGCAATAAGTGAGGCATGGGCACCCCCTACTCGACCCATAACACTCTAGGCCACCTGCCCATCATCCATACTCAGTTGTAGCATGTGTTGTAATGATCTAAGGGCATGTTGAACACTATAAATAGGCTTACATTGTTCACAACTCAATCACAACTCAAACACACTTCTCTGATCAATTCTGAAGCTCCCAAGTCTTCTTCTAGCATTCCATTTCGTGTTCAAGCTTCTGTAAGTCATTAGATCCTTTGTGGTTTAGTTTTACATAGTAATATAGCTAGAAATCAAACCGTCGTAACTACGGTTTGACTTCAAGATAAATCCTTAATGGCTCAGTCTTATGTCGAATCAAAGGTAGTTATTTGTTGGTGTTTATGTGGGTAATAAACCTCTAAAAGGGTTCCCCATGATCACCACTCTAACTAGTTCAAATGTCGAGTCAAACGAATGCTTAAAAAGTCAACAGAAAGCTGTTTTTGCGATTCTTGCATAATCTGTAATGTATATGCTATGAAACCTGTTTTGATGATCATAAAACATGATATTAAGTACATAAACTTGTCTACGCTCGTTTGATTCGGCCATTTGCTATATTGACCCGGTTCGGAGCCGAATGTCGCAAAAGTTTGACTTTTGCTTTGACTTCAGTTCTGACCCGTTTTAGTACAATGTAGATATGCTTTAGGACTCTCTTAGGACCAGGTCACGTGTTGGTATCACCCTCTGTGACCGGTTCATTATTTATCCGAGTCTTTTATGCATTTCCGTTAATTACTTAAAAGTTGACCGTAACACCCTTTTTAAAATAAAACGAGTATTTCAGACACGTGAAGGGACCATAACCTTGCTTACTAAATTCTAAGCATGTCCCGAAAGTTTCACACCAATCCGAGGTCTAGAATGGGAGTTATGCTAATTAGCGCATTTATAAGAAACTTTTGTAATAAACGACGCCATTAGCATAACGCCTACCTAACCCAAGATTTCGTCACCAAAACTTTTACCCACTGTAGTAAAATAATATTTTGGGATTTTTAAAGATTTTTAATAAATTTTAACCTGCTCATAACCTGCGGTTATGGCTACGGTTCGGTAAATACCGAATATGCCCTTTTTGGCCAAAACTTGAGTTCTACAAGGTCTTTTGACCCGATTCCAGTTGCTACTGATTCTAAATAATAAATAAAATATTTTAGACTTATAAAACAGATCGGGAAACTCTGGTTCCCCGTAGAACTCAGAAAACCCTTTTAAAAGTCTTTAAAATGACCGGAAAACCCCTACGGGGGGTATAATGAACTAAAACTCGTTACGGGCATTATGGAAGGTATCCTACTGATACCACAACCTCTTTAAAGTATATTGACTTAGGAAAAACAGTGTAGGACTCCTACAGTTACCCGTTGCGCCTATTACGCGCACGGTTCGGCTTATGTAACTAGTTTACATAAATTAGCCGATACGGGTGATGTCTGTCGTTAGTGACATGCAAAAACCGAAATAAACTAGTAGCTAGAGTAAGTCGGATATCGAACCAGAGGAGGATTGTGGAAAGTGTGTAATGCTCAGTTTTGATTAACTACTATTGAAAAAGTAAAACTCAGTTGATGGTTTGATTGATTGATTAACTAACGAATTACAAAAATAAAAAGTTGTAAACAATGGGAGAGAACAATGGTTCCTCCGGACTTTGGAATTGCAATTAACTTTAATTATATGTTTAATCGAACACTTACATAGACATAAGTGGACTAACCTAATCAACTAATTGTGATAACCAAAGACTAAGTACTCCGGTCAATACATAACGGGAGGTTATCTAGTGGTTACCAATCACAATTACCAACCCTAATCCCATAACAAATATATCCCAATTACTAGAACTCTCGGGAACTGAATGATCAAAGAATAAGGTTAAGCAAATGCAACCGATTACAATTAATTAACTAAATCATAAGTGAAAAGCATCGAACCTTACACATGGTTGAAAAAACCTGTGTGTCGTCGAGGATGTGTGTATATATCCCTTTTAAAACAATTGATGCCCTTCACGTAATTGGGCCACTGCCATCAAAGTAATCCAAGTCGGCCCAAATCTACATCCATGAAATCCACAAGAGGTCCAATTATGCGCATGTATTGACTTGCCTCCTGCCGTCTTGCATGTTCTCCAATATTGATGATGTGATGATGATTATTTTATTGTTCACTGATGTGCGTGAAGTGTGTTATAATTTTAGATGTATATTTAAGCCCTTTTTACACTTTTAGCCAAGTTTTAAATTTATAAAACACGATATTCACTAACACTAAACACACATATGGGCAAGTGCACCCATCGTGGACGTAGTATAGTGTTGGTAAGATACCGAGGTCGTCCAAGGACACAAGAGCTTTTAATACCGGTTTATCCTCAACGTCTAATCAAATCAAAAGGTTAGAAAAATGTTTTAAACTAAGAAAAATAAAAACTAACTAAATGCTGAAAATAAAAATAAAATAAAAAACAGATAGACAAGATGAATCACATGGATCCGACACGTGTATTAGTATAACCTTTGATTATTTTCGCACTTTTGCACTTGTTTAAGAGATTATCTTAGTTATTGTAGTAGGCCCCTCTTTTGAAGGCGACGTTACCCTCAACCCAATAGTTTGAGTCAGCAAGGATACAATCCTAAAGGGTCGGATTATTGAAAGATAATGAATTAAGTTATTAATGCAAATTGTGGTAGGCCCCGCTTTTGGCGGTGACGTTACCCTCGGCTAAGTAGTCTGAGTCAGCAGGGATACAGTCCTAAATAGCCGGGTTATAGTATTAATAGTAGTTAACTTATGAGGGGGTCAAAGAGTTTGGATCCCCGCCATCCAATACCTATGGGTATTGAAGGAGATCCTACTAAATTTGACCCAGGTCCCAAGCAGGACCTCTAAACGCTGAACAAGGGCAAGACCCTTACCAAACCGTTCCCTTAACCCCCGACCAGGTAGCCAACATACCTCCATATAGACCGTGGAGATATGAATGGTGAAAATCTTTTATTTTATATAGACAGTAAAATAATGCCAAGACACCACGGACAAACGATAAGGAAAGATCACCTTCAACATAAGTAACTAGTTATTAAAGTCATTAATACAAAACCAAATAAAAAGTGCAAAAGATTAAAAATAAAAAGTATTATACTAAACACTTGTCTTCACCAAGTGATGTAAGAGACTTAGGCAAACATGGCCTTGATTGTCAAGAACTCTTACGATCAATCTTGGATCCCGAGACGACTCACACACTCTACGATGGACAATGGATGATGGTGGTGGATGATGGTGTTATGGTGGTGGTGGGTGGTGGATGAAGTGTGAGAGAGGTGGTGTGCCAAGGGATGAGAGAGAATGAAGCCAAGCTCCTCTATTTATAGGCTGAACAGAAGGCTGGACACGGCCCCGTGTCCGCTGGACACGGCCGCGTGCCCGCCTGACACTCTCTCTCCTCATTAATTGTAATTGCGAATTACAATTAATGCGCCTGCTGTACTTTCACCACGCCCCCGTGCTCGCTGGACACGGCCCCGTGGTGGGCAATGGAAGCTTCTACTGGTTTGTCTTTTATGCTGCTTCCTGGGCACGCCCCCGTGTTCGCTGGACACGGGGCGTGTTCAGACTCTGTTTCTTCTCTTTTGCCTTGGGAGATGCCGTTGAGGGTCCGGGCAGTCCACTTTTGTTCCTTTTCTTGTATTTATGGTAGAATTAGTAGTCTTTTTGCTTCTTTTGTGATTTTGAGCTCATTTCATCCTGAAAATACAAAAGGAAGACAAAAACACTATTTTTCCAACATTAGTACTTAAAAAGGGTTAGTTTTATGCCTTAATTGATGTGTTTTATATGTTGCATTTTACACACATCAAATACCCCCACACTTGAACTTTTGCTTGTCCTCAAGCAAAACTCTTTAAATGTGGCTTACACTCCCAAATGGAATAGGTAGAAGAGAAGTTTTTTAGCTTGTCCTAGAGTGTCGGGAATCCAAGGTTTTTATAGGTTTTATTTTTATTTATTTACAATCCTATTCGTTATGATTTATTTTGAACTTTTCATAAGATGAATTACTTATTTGGGCATAGCATGCCTTATTAAAATTCCATTTATATACAAGTTCACATACCTCACGGGAGATCACTCAACACTCGGCCGAAGGTGTATATTTTTAGTGAATCACTCGAGAGCGGCACGGAACTTACGTCTTCCATAGGCTTGCCAAGCAATCAATCCTCCTCCTTTTTAACTTTTTACCTTTGTAAATATCAAGAGGACTTTTGGGGTGAAGACTTGGGTTTAAAGGTGGGTGGTTGGTTAGTAAAAAGGGCGAAAATCGTAACAAGCGTCGGTTTTCGTGAAGTACCTTGTTTTTAGTGACTTTTTATTTTGAAGTATTTCTCCAAACAAGCTTTTTATAGCTTTTGTTTGTTTTTGACTTCATCAATATATATATATATATTTTTTTTTCAATCGTCACATAAAAAGGCGATGTTTACGAAAAATCGAACTTGTTACTAAAAAAAAAATAAATAAAAAGGTTTTTGGTGGGTAAAAAGGGTTTTGGGGTAATGAAATGAAAGGTTTAGGCTTAAAGGGGCTATCTAGGAGGATTTTGGGTAGGTAAAAAAAATGAAAAATAATGGTTTTGAAAGAAAAATGGTTAGTCCTAATGCCTCCATCATTTACTTACTTGGGTTTAAGTTGGTAAGGACCGGGAATGTATCGTCGTGGCAAGTTCTAGATTTGTAAGGACCGAACGGCTATTCACACAAGAAACGTAAAATGAGCATTTAATCTAAATATGTGTATTTTTGTGCTCAATAAAGGCTCAAAACTCACTTTTGTGGGAATGGGTTTTTAATGTGACCAAGCATATATAGGGGCTGTTTGGCTAAGCTTATTTTAGTGACTTATTTACTTATTTACTTTTTGAAAAGTTAAAAGGTGTTTGGGTTAGCTTATTATGTGAGAGGAATAAGTAAATAAGTCATTCCATTATGACTTATTTGCTTTTCAAATAAGCAAATAAGTAAATAAGTCATTCCAATAAGCTTAGCCAAACAGCCCCATAATCGAATTTTAAACTAGACTTGTTATGCCGTTTCATAATTTTCTTATGTTAGTTCCTTTTTTATCACGACGCTATCGGTTGTAAACTTGTAAAAATATAACCTTTTTAGAACTTGTTATTCCCAACTTAAACTAAGACAAGTAAATAAAAAAAATGAAAAAGTTTTTGAAAAAATTTGGGGTGTTTAGCGGTTCCAATAGAGTTTTGTGTAAGGCTTGTGTTTAGGATTTTGCAAAATTTCAAGGGTTTTAGCATCCCCCCCACACTTAAATTACACATTGTCCTCAATGTGTCCAAAAATAATGTTTTTGGTTGATTAGAATGTATAAAAGTGGGTTAAAAAGCAAAGATTTATGTTACTGGCATCCTGGACACGGCCCCATGTTCACCGGGCACGGCCCCGTGGTCAAGTGCCAGTAACAAAAATTGCAGAATTGAAACAGAAGCCTGGACACGGGGGCGTGTCCGCTGAACACGGCCCGTATCCAGTTACCTGAACTGGGTGATTTTCTGCAGGGGGTCAGCACGGGGCCGTGTTGGTTGGGCACGGCCCGTGTTGAGCCTTCTGTGATGGAGATTTTTGTCGGGTTGCTCTGTTCTTCGTGCATGGTTCCATTTTTCTCGTTCCCTTTTTCATCCATTACCACCATGAGTGTGTTTTATTCTCATGACAACCATCAATCATAAAAACCATCATAGCATTGCAAATCATAGAGAGACATTACATAAAGATAAAAATTACATAAATATTAAACTTATGGAGTTCTAGCCCTATGTTTTATTTTAATTTAGCAAAATTTCCAAGAAGCTACTAGTCTTGGTTAGATAAGGCTTTGTAGAACTCCTCCCTTCGGGTGCGGTTCTCCTCATATGTCGGCAAGCCACTCCTCTACCTCCCTTGGAAGGAGAAAAGAGGGCTCGTTTGCATTGGTTTGAGGAGTTTCAACTTCCGCTGGAACTTCTTGTGGGTTTTCCATAGGAGGTTCTGCGGGAAAGTCTTCCCACCCGGTAGGGTTGTTAACACCGAGTGCCAAGTTCCAGTCTTGTTGTGGAAGGACTGGTTCCATAGGGGGTGCCACCAAAATGTTTAACCTTTGGTGCAAAAGGTTAATCTCTTGGAAGCGGCTTTCAAGTCCCATTGTAAGATCGTTAATACGGTCAATGAGGACCTCCTCTACTGACGTCATTTCGTCGAGAGCTTCTCTTAGCGCTATTACGTAGTGCACAAGTGTAGCTTCAACGGAGGGCCTCCTTCCCCTTCGGCTGTTTGATGAATGAACGGATGATGTTTCGCTGTTTTCACTCGCCATTCTACGAAAAATAAACCAAAAGCAGTTTATATGACGAAACAGTTTCTGGACACGGCCCCGTGCTCATTGAGCACGGCCCCGTGTTCATCTTTCTGCAGAATTTTGGAGCAAGGAATCTTGGGTTTTTAAGTTATTTTCTGAGTTTATGCAAGCTTTTTGACAGTAAATAACTTTAAACAATGTTACATAACATGTTTTTACCAAGATTCTATGATCAAAACTCATTGTTCCCTACCACAAAGATTGAAAATTCAAACTTTTCATGGTAGTTTTTGAAGAAAGATGAAGAAGAAGGAAATGTCTAGAAGAGGAAAGGACAAGATGGGTTGTTGGAAACTTCTTTTAGACTTACCTAGGATTGTTTGAGAGAAGATTCCTTCAAATCTCTGTCCCCAAGTTGGTCCAAATGTGCAGGATTTTTGGCTGCATTTATAGAAAACGACAGCCTTCTGGACACGGCCCCGTGTTCGCTGGACACGGCCCCGTGTGCAGATGAAATTCTGACACAGTTTGTCCGTATTCTGACGTTCTGATCAGAGGGGAATCTTTTGGTGGACACGGGGGCGTGTTGGCCGGGCACGGCCCCGTGTCGGAAAGCTGTTTTATGAAGTTTTGTCTTTACTAAGGAGCTAATCTATATCGGGTGGCTCTTGACTTGTTGGAACAACCCCAAAGTGCCTAAGATACCTTAATTGTCCTATACTAAGGCGAGAACGCAAGAGGTTGTCGGTGAGGGTAATTCCTATTTTCATTCTAGGTGGACAAGTCCAACCCTTTCCCGGGCTCTCGTTAAAGAAGGTGTATGCCGAATCGCTCAGGTCTATGTATGCATCGAACGAAGTCGATGGGGAGTCCTTCACGGCACAATCGACACAGGGACGACTATCGTCCGCGTCTTTTCTAGGTAAGAAGGTATTTTCGGGAGCAACGAGGTTGTCGGAATGCGGTTCCAACATTTCCTCATGGTCATCATCTTGGGATGGATCTAAAAAATCCTTCCTAAGTTCTTTTGACCAATTGAGAAGTAGTTCTTCTAGTTGAAATAACTCATCAAGGAGCATTTCTCCTAGAATATCTGGCTGGGCGCATTCGAGGGAGAAATAGTGCTTATTTTTACTTTCGCCCCTCTTAAGGTTACAAGGAATCGGTGGGTCTATATAGTGGGGCCTATAAGTGAGGAAAAAACATTTTAATTCCTCATGTTCGCCTCCACATATTCGACACCACAAACCATAAGAGTGCCGAAAGTAAAAAGAATTACTATCACTCATGTTTGTGTCAGAAATTACCAACCGCCGGGATCTAACGGTTCTGTTTTCAGCAACTGAATCTTGGGCACGGGGGCGTGTTGAGTGGACACGGCCCCGTGTTCAGCCTACTGTCTGACTTGAAACAGGATTGCCAGTTCCAATGATTGAGCACGGGGCGTGTTCAGCGGGCACGGCCCCGTGTTGAGCTCTGCAGAAGCTAAAAATCTAAGAAAAATCCTAAAAAATTAAAGAAAAATAAAAATATGATTAGGCCGTTGATTCCTAACTTTCTTAAAATCCTTGTGTCCCCGGCAACGGCGCCAAAAACTTGATGTGCGTGAAGTGTGTTATAATTTTAGATGTATATTTAAGCCCTTTTTACACTTTTAGCCAAGTTTTAAATTTATAAAACACGATATTCACTAACACTAAACACACATATGGGCAAGTGCACCCATCGTGGACGTAGTATAGTGTTGGTAAGATACCGAGGTCGTCCAAGGACACAAGAGCTTTTAATACCGGTTTATCCTCAACGTCTAATCAAATCAAAAGGTTAGAAAAATGTTTTAAACTAAGAAAAATAAAAACTAACTAAATGCTGAAAATAAAAATAAAATAAAAAACAGATAGACAAGATGAATCACTTGGATCCGACACGTGTATTAGTATAACCTTTGATTATTTTCGCACTTTTGCACTTGTTTAAGAGATTATCTTAGTTATTGTAGTAGGCCCCTCTTTTGAAGGCGACGTTACCCTCAACCCAATAGTTTGAGTCAGCAAGGATACAATCCTAAAGGGTCGGATTATTGAAAGATAATGAATTAAGTTATTAATGCAAATTGTGGTAGGCCCCGCTTTTGGCGGTGACGTTACCCTCGGCTAAGTAGTCTGAGTCAGCAGGGATACAGTCCTAAATAGCCGGGTTATAGTATTAATAGTAGTTAACTTATGAGGGGGTCAAAGAGTTTGGATCCCCGCCATCCAATACCTATGGGTATTGAAGGAGATCCTACTAAATTTGACTCAGGTCCCAAGCAGGACCTCTAAACGCTGAACAAAGGCAAGACCCTTACCAAACCGTTCCCTTAACCCCCGACCAGGTAGCCAACATACCTCCATATAGACCGTGGAGATATGAATGGTGAAAATCTTTTATTTTATATAGACAGTAAAATAATGTCAAGACACCACGGACAAACGATAAGGAAAGATCACCTTCAACATAAGTAACTAGTTATTAAAGTCATTAATACAAAACCAAATAAAAAGTGCAAAAGATTAAAAATAAAAAGTATTATACTAAACACTTGTCTTCACCAAGTGATGTAAGAGACTTAGGCAAACATGGCCTTGATTGTCAAGAACTCTTACGATCAATCTTGGATCCCGAGACGACTCACACACTCTACGATGGACAATGGATGATGGTGGTGGATGATGGTGTTATGGTGGTGGTGGGTGGTGGATGAAGTGTGAGAGAGGTGGTGTGCCAAGGGATGAGAGAGAATGAAGCCAAGCTCCTCTATTTATAGGCTGAACAGAAGGCTGGACACGGCCCCGTGTCCGCTGGACACGGCCCCGTGCCCGCCTGACACTCTCTCTCCTCATTAATTGTAATTGCGAATTACAATTAATGCGCCTGCTGTACTTTCACCACGCCCCCGTGCTCGCTGGACACGGCCCCGTGGTGGGCAATGGAAGCTTCTACTGGTTTGTCTTTTATGCTGCTTCCTGGGCACGCCCCCGTGTTCGCTGGACACGGGGCGTGTTCAGACTCTGTTTCTTCTCTTTTGCCTTGGGAGATGCCGTTGAGGGTCCGGGCAGTCCACTTTTGTTCCTTTTCTTGTATTTATGGTAGAATTAGTAGTCTTTTTGCTTCTTTTGTGATTTTGAGCTCATTTCATCCTGAAAATACAAAAGGAAGACAAAAACACTATTTTTCCAACATTAGTACTTAAAAAGGGTTAGTTTTATGCCTTAATTGATGTGTTTTATATGTTGCATTTTACACACATCATTCACCAAAGTCAAGACCCTCAAAAGGTCGGCCCACTATGTTTAGAATCCATGTGATATTGTCAGCACAAGACATCAAGATGTCACGTGTGTATGTATATTGATTTAAAGTGATTTTTGTTTTGATAGAATATAATATCAAAAACCACTCCCAAAGCCTGCCGCCAATTATGTCTTCCACTAGTCCAAATTATCGGCCCATTAGTCAACATGGTGATCTGCCAAGAAGTCCAACTTACTTGATGTTGTTGACCAAAACCAAAGCCACGTGATGTTGTAACTCCAAAATCAGCCAAGCCCATGTTGTTCTCAACCGCCACTTTGGTCTACCTGTATGTTGATTGATGATTTCAGCTCCCAAAAAATCCACATGAGATATATGTCGGCCCATCTCTAATCTGCCTCTTTGTCTTGTTACATCTCTCCAACTCGTGGGCCCCTCTTGTCCTCTTATCCAAGATGTGATGATGATTTAATTCATTGTTGTTGTATTCCCAATTCTGCGCAAACCTACTGCCACAATGATGATGTTTTATGATGAAGTCTTGTATGTCAGCTCCTTTTCACGTGATGTTTTGTTGTGTGGCGACCCAATCAAAGAAGTCAGCCCAATTCCTTATGATTCTAACCGTAGGCTACACAACAAAACCGTAGTTTACGGTTTTTACTTTCTGTTTCTTTTACAGTGGCCAACCGTAAATATCATGATATTGTGATCATCAAGACCCCTCTACTCCCACGTGATAATGATGATGATTATTATACTTCCTTGATAATTCTGCTTCAGCACTAAACTCTCCAAACTTCACCGAATTACGCCGATTAACCTGTAAAACCACATACTTGCGTAGTTAACATATTCCAAATGTATAATCACATAAACGGCAATAAATCACACAAAATACATACGTTAACACTCGGATTTCACAACCTCCATCAACGGGACAAACTATATTATTTTGACCCCAAAATCCAGAGTGTGAATATTAAACCCATATAGAACAAGTCTCCGAACTTGTTGGGTCAGAATCACATTCCATTCTCGGTTTTCGCCTTTCACGCGATTAAACCGTATCTATCCTTCGAAACTAACCGGTCTAGGCTACGGCTAATATAAAGACCCGTTAGGATTCTAATAGGTTATTTTAAAACCTTCGTTCCAGAATAAGGAGCCCTAGTAAAAGATATCAGTGACTTAATTGATTAAGGAATATACATTGCAAAGGTAAATACTTTTAACTTATTTTCCCTTATACGGGCTTGGGTTACGGTATATAAAATACCGCTTGATTGAGCATCAAATAATTCCATCGTTGAGGTGGTTAATTGAATAGTTTGATCGGCTCATTTAAACAGTCTTGTTACTTAAAAGCCTTTGGGGGGTTAATGACCATGTCCCGGATATCCTTGGCATCATTTTACGAAATGGCCACGACCTCGACACCCGGGTGTAAGCGTACACCCGGTTGATGTCTATACTATTAAAAGACGTAGCCGATGGTTTACCCGCCTCGGTTTTACGCAAATGTGGTGTGTCTATTGATCTTTAACCCGGCACGATCCGGGCTACTGAACGCAAAGAAGGAACATGTAATTCGTTCACAAGATTATAATTTTAAAATAATTCTCCCAAGTTATAAAGGAATTTGTGCCTCGTGCATTCAAATCAATTTTATTAAACATTTACAAAAGAGTCGGTTGAATGTATTTACCAGTGTAAACTGACGTATTTTCCCAAAAAGATTAAGTGCAGGTACTACACGTAATTGGCTGGCATTAGCTCCATAGCATCATTAAGAAGTCTCGCAAGCTTGATGTCTTATCTGTTGAACTACATTTTTATTTATTTTGATCCATCCTGTGGATACTATTCAACTACTTGTGATACATTGATATTACAGTAAATGGTTGAATTATAATTATCTTTATGCTTCCGCTGTGCATTCATATATTGTGGTTTGACTATATTGTTGCCAACTACGTCACGGTAATCCCCCACCGGGCCCACCGGTGATACACGTGGAAATCGGGGTGTGACAGGTTGGTATCAGAGCCAACATTGAGTGAATTAAACACTATCCTAATGTGTTTAATCTCAGTAACACAATTGCACATACTTGAGTCTAGACAAGAACATAGGACAAATTCGAATTGTTATTCCAATTTTGTCTTTTCTTTTACTATTGGTATTTAAAGTTTTATAAAGCAGGAAATATGCCGCCAGTGATATTCCGAGGAAGATGAAGGGGAAGAAGAGGCAGAGTAGAGATCGTTACTCATCACGATCACGAAGCCGGGCCTTCAGGTACGCGAGCTCCTTCGACTACAAGGAGTGAAGAACCGCAGAGGCGAAGAGACCTTTATGAACCTGCGAGGCATTCCACCTCGCATAGCTCGACGCCGTCGTACCGGCACTCATTCGGGCCAAACTCAGAAAATGACCCCAACAACCCGCAACCCTCCTTCATACCTCTACAGCGTTCGGTATCGCACCGAAATTTTGACGACCCTACTCCATACTTCAGAGGTCAGTTTAATCCAGCTGACTACATCCAGGAACCTTCAGGTTTTGTTCCGGGCCGCAAGATCATTTCTCCGAAGATCATATGGACGAAGATACTGATCCGACAGAACCTGCTCGTGGTACGCCCACGCATCCAATAGAAGTCTCTGATGGGTCATCCTTCCATGGCATACCCTATCAGGGACCAGATAGTTTCCAAGCATTGTTCGACCGACATGAGTGGTACTACACGCCACCTCAGCAGACATCACAACAGCCGCAACATCCGCGAGATCCTTCCGAGGATTCACGCTTCGTGGCAGTTACGCCACCACCACCGCCACCGGTACAGCCAGTAATGCCTGATCCGCCAAGGCGTAGGAGGACAAATGCTCGTATGTCCACACGAGGAGGAGGGGATTTCCACTTCAGCACCCCTCGACACTCTAGTAGTAGCCACTATCCGCCACTACAAGAAGAAGGACCTTCAAGTCCTATACAGGAGGCGAACTCCGCACCAGCTGCACCAAATTCGCCACCATTTGGGTATGACCAACCCATACCTGCTTACACGGGTCCAACGGCTTACAACCCGTTCGAACCGTCATCACAAGCACATTACAACTACAATTACGAGCGCGACCCATATGTGGTGTCGGCTAGGTATAATGCACGCTATCCCGACGGAGCTCATGGGAACATGGGAGTACCGGACTACTCAGCACATGGGTATCCAGCACCTCCCAGACCTCCAGTTCCGCAACAAGCGCCACAACCACGTTTCTCTCCTCATGAGCAAGAAGAAATACTCCACCGTTTGAGCCGTGTGGAAAGAGACTTCGAGGAAGAACGTAAGAGCCACCGAGGATTCCTCAAGGGCTTAGCGAACCTACTAAAGGGCAAGAAGAAGAAACGTGACCATTAGTCCTTATGTATGTTCTAATGTAATAGAAGTCCCTGCGTGGACATTTATCGTATTTCAGTCCCTACGTGGACTTATCTTTTAATCCTTGCATGGACACTTATCTTATATTAGTCCTTGCGTGGACTTGTCACTTATTTTAAACCTCTGTGTAGGTATTTACTATTTAAAAGTTCCGTTTAGGGCGGTGTGTAATCATATTAAAATTATGGAATGTTATATTATGAATTTCATTTTGTTATCACTATATATGAAACAAATCAAAACCATTCCTTTTAATTGATCTGCCAAAATAAAGAAACTTAGAGTGAAACCTAGCTAGGTGTCTTTTAAGATCCGGCCAAGATGGTAAGACCTAATTAAAAGATTCTGATTCCCTGTTAACCTCTGTAAGCATGTTAACGATCATGACTGATGTGATTCGTTAAAGTCACACACGTCATTCTCATACAAGAGTCCTTTAAAGGATTCCAAAGCCCAAATTAATGATATAATAAATCATGGGTTAAATCATCAATAAAGATGATCACTTATTAAACATCCGTTAGTGATGTAGTGCCTAAAGGGCCAAATTATCAAACATCCGTTAGTGGTGTAGTGCCTACGGGCCATAATTGTTGTCATAATAAGACAAAAGACAGTGGTGGTCTATGACTCCCTGTCAGAAGGAGTAAAAGGACTACGGTTCAAACCTTCATACCGTGATTCTCTGTAATCTCGGCTAATATTATAATAACGTCCTCGTGACTAGGCTTTTATGCCACTAGCAATATTAATTGTGATTAGGATAAGTATGTTCAAATTCTAAATGTAAAGTGAGTAACAAAATAACCAGATATGGTCTTCAATACCATGGTTAATGAATTGCCATAAAAGACAATTCAATGATAAACTCCTAAATAGAAATTTTCGTTATCTTCTGCAGCAGATACAAGCTACTATGGCGAATCCTAATGAAGGAAGTAATCATACAAATGAAGATGACTATAATAATGCCCAAATAAATCTAACGGGCGCTCAACTCAAAGCACTTGTCGACAATGCTGTGCAAGCAGCTTTGGATCGAGAGTATACAGAGTCCCGAAGCAGAAAAGTTTCCAAACCACCATCAAAGCCAAAGACGCAATCGAAATCCCACAGCAAACCACTATCCAAACCTAAGAAGGATGACGATAACCACTCATCCAAGCCCAAGAAAGACGACGACAACCACTCGTCAAACGAGAATAGCATTCGTCGCGAGAGGGAGTATACCGATGCTTCCAGGGCCAGGGGCTGCACATACAAGTACTTCGTATCTTGTAAACCCCGAGACTTTACGGGGGAGAAGGGTGCTGTCGAATGTATGACATGGTTGGACGAGATGGACACAGTGGTGGACATCAGTGGCTGCGCTGAGAGGGATGTTGTGAAGTTTGTGTCACAGTCATTTAAGGGCGAGGCCCTAGCTTGGTGGAGGGCGCTGGTTCAGGCCTCAAGAAAGGTTGTACTTTACAGCATGACGTGGGAGGAATTCGTTTCTCTCATCAGGGAAAATTACTGCCCTCAGCATGAGGTAGAGAAGATAGAGTCCGATTTCGTGTCATTGGTGATGACCAATCTGGACTGCCAGGCCTATTTGACGAGCTTCAATACGATGTCTCGCTTGGTTCCTTATCTAGTCACCCCGGAACCAAGGAGGATTGCTCGTTTTATCGGGGGGTTAGAGCCCGCGATAAAGGCTAGTGTGAAGGCCTCTCGGGCAACGACCTTCAGGTCCGTGACTGACCTCTCTTTGTCCCTCACGATGGACGCGGTCAGACTGAGATCACAGAGGAACAAGGAGGCTGAAAAGAGAAAGCGTGAGGAAGATACCTCACGAAGGTCGGGAAAGAAACACCGTGGAAACGGTGATGGCAAGAGAGGGGGCGAGACGAGAAGGGATGAGCAACGATCGGGGGAGAAGCCCAAATGTAAGAACTGCCAGAAATTCCACTTTGGGAAGTGCAGGTTTGGGCCAAACTCACAATCCCAGTCAAAGACGCACACTTGTGGACTGTGCAAGTCTAAAGACCACAAGACTGTGGATTGTAAGAAGATCAAGGACGCGACCTGCTACAACTGTAGTGAAAAGGGGCACATCAGGAGCAACTGCCCCAAACTCGCCAAGAAGACTGACGAACCCAAAAAGAATAACGCTAGAGTCTTCAAAATGGATGTGAAGGAAGCCCTGCAAGACGACAACGTAATAACAGGTACTTTTCTCGTGAATAATATTTTTGCAAGAGTACTGTTCGATTCAGGAGCTGATAAATCCTTCGTAGACCAAAAATTTTGCAAGTTGCTGAACATACCTATTAAAACCCTAAATGTAAAGTACGAAGTAGAGCTAGCAGACGGCACTGTAGAAACCGTCTCCACTATATTAGAGGGATGTATGATATCCATTAAGAACCATTCTTTTCCTCTATCTCTACTTCCCTTTAATCTAGCTGGTTTTGACATTGTTCTGGGCATGGACTGGTTAGCGCACAACCAGGCCCAGATAGTCTGCAATAGAAAACAAATTGTGCTAAAGGCCCCGACTGGTGAATCGCTCACCATTCGAGGGGATACGCAGTATGGACTGCCTGAGAACGTATCTATGCCTAAAGCTTCAAGGTGCTTAAAAAGGGGCTGTGTCATCTACATGGCACAAGTAATTATTGAAGAACCCAAAGCAAGGATAGAAGACATTCCTGTCATTTCGGAGTATCCAGAAGTATTCCCTGAAGACCTACCTGGGTTGCCACCAGATAGGCAGGTGGAATTCAGGATAGATATCATTCCTGGAGCAGCTCCCATTGCTAGAGCACCATACAGGCTGGCACCGACTGAAATGAAGGAATTAAGAACCCAACTGGATGAACTGTTAGCAGAAGGATTCATCAAGCCTAGTTCGTCTCCCTGGGGAGCACCTGTCCTGTTCGTGAAGAAAAAGGATGGATCGATGCGTCTGTGCATCGATTATCGTGAACTTAATAAAGTCACGATCAAGAATAGATACCCATTGCCAAGAATCGACGATTTGTTTGACCAATTGCAAGGGGCTAGATATTTCTCAAAGATTGACTTGAGGTCGGGCTACCATCAGCTGAAGGTCAGAGATGAAGACGTGCATAAAACATCATTTAGGACTCGCTACGGTCATTACGAGTTCCTAGTGATGCCTTTTGGGCTCACAAATGCACCGGCTGCGTTCATAGATCTCATGAATCGCGTCTGTAAGCCGTATTTAGACAAATTCGTTATCGTATTCATCGACGACATTCTCATTTATTCAAAGAATGAAGCTGACCATGAGAAACACCTACGATGTATTCTCGAATTGCTACATTGCGAGAAACTCTATGCCAAATTCTCCAAGTGCGAATTCTGGCTAAGAGAAGTCCAATTCCTTGGACACGTCGTAAGCGAGCGTGGTATCCAGGTGGATCCCGCTAAGGTAGAGGCGGTCATGAATTGGCAAGAGCCAAAGACGCCCACATAGATCCGTAGTTTCCTGGGGTTGGCAGGATACTACAGGAGATTCATTGAGAATTTCTCAAGGATTGCTGCGCCCTTAACTTCTCTAACCAAGAAGAAGGAAAAGTTTATTTGGGGCCCTAAGCAGCAAGAATCCTTTGATATTTTGAAACAAAGGCTGAGCAACGCTCCTGTGTTGACGCTACCGGAAGGTACTGAAGAGTTCGTAGTCTACTGCGACGCGTCACACACTGGCATGGGGTGTGTGCTCATGCAGAAAGGCAAGGTAATTGCCTATGCTTCAAGACAGTTGAAGGTGCACGAAAAGAATTACACCACCCATGACTTGGAGCTGGGTGCCGTTGTATTCGCACTAAAACTGTGGAGGCATTATTTATATGGAATCAAGTTTGTAATCTATTCAGATCACAAAAGCCTTCAACATATATTCAATCAGAAGGAGCTAAATATGAGGCAACGCCGTTGGATGGAGACCCTGAATGATTATGATTGTGAGATCAGGTACCATCCCGGCAAAGCGAATGTAGTCGCTGATGCCTTGAGCCGGAAAGAAAGGATGAAACCCATCCGAATCAATGCGAGGAGGATGGAAGTAAAGAATAACTTGATTGAAAGGATATTAGCTGCACAGCGAGAGGCTATGTTGGAAGCTAATTATCCTAAGGAGAAGCTGGGAGTAACTGAGGAGCAGTTAACACTTCACAAGGATGGACTTTTAAGATTGAATGGGCGGATATGGGTTCCTATCTATGGAGGACTACGAGATGTTATCCTCCAGGAAGCCCATAGTTCCAAATATTCCGTCCATCCTGGAGCGGACAAAATGTATCAGGATTTAAAGGCAAATTATTGGTGGATAGGCTTGAAAAAGTCTGTAGCCGCCTATGTAGCCAAATGCTTACTTGTGCGCAAGTCAAAGCTGAGCATCAAAAGCCATCTGGCTTGCTATAACAGCCTGAACTTCCTGAATGGAAATGGGAGTGTGTAACTATGGATTTTATCACCAAGTTACCAAAAACGAGCAAAGGAAACGACACAATATGGGTTATAGTCGATCGACTGACTAAGTCAGCTCATTTCTTACCCATCAAGGAGACTTATAGCTCCGATACTCTGGCCCAGTTGTATGTTGATAAGATTGTCGCCTTACACGGCATACCTGTATCTATTATCTCGGATAGGGATACTAGGTACACGTCACACTTCTGGAAGAGTTTCCAACAATCTTTGGGCACACGTTTGAACTTCAGTACGGCTTACCATCCTCAGACAGACGGTCAGAGTGAGCGTACTATTCAAACGTTAGAAGACATGCTGCGAGCATGTGCTATCGATTTAGGTGGTAGTTGGGATAAGAACCTACCCCTAATCGAATTCTCCTACAACAATAGCTACCATACCAGCATAAAGGCTGCGCCTTTCGAGGCATTATACGGTAGGAAATGTAGATCGCCTGTTTGCTGGGAGGAAGTGGGAGAGGTCCAATTATCGGGACCAGAGATAGTTTTCGAGACAACGGACAAGATTGTCCAGATTCGGGAACGTCTCAAAGCTGCCCGTGACAGGCAGAAAAGCTACGCTGATCCGAAGCGTAAGGATTTTCACTTTGAGGTAGGTGAAAAAGTATTACTAAAGGTATCACCCTGGAAGGGGGTGATGCGTTTTGGTAAGAAGGGTAAACTGAGCCCGAGATACATAGGACCTTTTGAGGTTATCGAACGGGTCGGGTCGGTTGCCTATAAATTAAACTTACCAGAAGAGCTCAATGGAATTCATAACGTGTTCCACATCTGCAATCTAAAGAAGTGCTTCGGTGATGAATCATTAGTGATTCCACACACAGATGTGCATATAGATGAGAGCTTGAAGTTCGTGGAGAAGCCTTTGTCGATCGAAGACCGACAGGTGAAAAAGCTCCGAAGAAAACATGTGCCAATAGTTAAAGTTAAATGGGATGCCCGTAGAGGTCCCGAATTCACGTGGGAAGTTGAAACCACGATGAAAGAAAAATATCCCCATTTGTTTGAGTAAATCTCGGGTCGAGATTTATTTTAAGGGGGTGAGGATGTAACACCTCGAAATTTTGTGTCCAATAATGTATTGACACGTGTCTTAAGTTACACGTGGCGTATTATATTCAATAAAGGACTAATGTTGACAAACCTTGAAAGTATATAAATTCGAGGGTTATAAATGTCAAACAAGGGTAAGTATACTGTATAGTAACCCTAAATGGTGCTCGTACCTTCAAACGGATAAATCATGGATCGTACGGAAGCGAAACGCGGAAGAAAGTGAGAGATTACAAGCTGCGGGGGTTAACTGTGTCAACATGTTTAATTATACCTCTGAGTGACCCTTTGACGTACCCGAGGCTTTGTAACAGTAAAATACGCTCACTAGAATATAATATATAAATTCCGCGAAGTTCCGTTTTAAAACGAGAAAGTTATGATCAAATTCGTACGAGAAGGGTTAAAAGCGTCAACAACGAAAGTTAAGGCTTTCTGAATAATTAACAAAGTTAACCGGGGACTTAACAATGCGGGTAAATAACAGGAGGCCCTTAGTTGTAAATAATCGAGGGCCAAACCGCAAAGTTACCCCTTCAAACCCGAAAGGTCAGGTTAATAATTACGAAAGATTTCGTTATTAATTACCAGGATTTCGCAATCATTACAAAAGATTTAAAACCTTTGAAAAATAACCCTCTCGCGGGCCGCGTTGCATTTTGGGTTAAGTTGAGGCGGGCCGCGAGCCTCCTAAATTGTACGCGTCTGATGTTGAACTCAGGCGGCCCGCGTACAAAGTGCATGGATCTTCCATGCGGGCCGCGTGGGACGCCCAGATGCAGAAACTTTGGAACTTCATGCCTTTTGAGCTTGTGAAGGATCAAATGGGCAATAAGTGAGGCATGGGCACCCCCTACTCGACCCATAACACTCTAGGCCACCTGCCCATCATCCATACTCAGTTGTAGCATGTGTTGTAATGATCTAAGGGCATGTTGAACACTATAAATAGGCTTACATTGTTCACAACTCAATCACAACTCAAACACACTTCTCTGATCAATTCTGAAGCTCCCAAGTCTTCTTCTAGCATTCCATTTCGTGTTCAAGCTTCTGTAAGTCATTAGATCCTTTGTGGTTTAGTTTTACATAGTAATATAGCTAGAAATCAAACCGTCGCAACTACGGTTTGACTTCAAGATAAATCCTTAATGGCTTAGTCTTATGTCGAATCAAAGGTAGTTATTTGTTGGTGTTTATGTGGGTAATAAACCTCTGAAAGGGTTCCCCATGATCACCACTCTAACTAGTTCAAATGTCGAGTCAAACGAATGCTTAAAAAGTCAACAGAAAGCTATTTTTGCGATTCTTGCATAATCTGTAATGTATATGCTATGAAACCTGTTTTGATGATCATAAAACATGATATTAAGTACATAAACTTGTCTACGCTCGTTTGATTCGGCCATTTGCTATATTGACCCGGTTCGGAGCCGAATGTCGCAAAAGTTGGACTTTTGCTTTGACTTCAGTTCTGACCCGTTTTAGTACAATGTAGATATGCTTTAGGACTCTCTTAGGACCAGGTCACGTGTTGGTATCACCCTCTGTGACCGGTTCGTTATTTATCCGAGTCTTTTATGCATTTCCGTTAATTACTTAAAAGTTGACCGTAACGCCCTTTTTAAAATAAAACGAGTATTTCGGACACATGAAGGGACCATAACCTTGCTTACTAAATTCTAAGCATGTCCCGAAAGTTTCACGCCAATCCGAGGTCTAGAATGGGAGTTATGCTAATTAGCGCATTTATAAGAAACTTTTGTAATAAACGACGCCATTAGCATAACGCCTACCTAAACCAAGATTTCGTCACCAAAACTTTTACCCACTGTAGTAAAATAATATTTTGGGATTTTTAAAGATTTTTAATAAATTTTAACCTGCTCATAACCTGCGGTTATGGCTACGGTTCGGTAAATACCGAATATGCCCTTTTTGGCCAAAACTTGAGTTCTACAAGGTCTTTTGACCCGATTCTAGTTGCTACTGATTCTAAATAATAAATAAAATATTTTAGACTTATAAAACTGATCGGGAAACTCAGGTTCCCCGTAGAACTCAGAAAACCCTTTTAAAAGTCTTTAAAATGACCGGAAAACCCCTACGGGGCGTATAATGAACTAAAACTCGTTACGGGCATTATGGAAGGTATCCTACTGATACCACAACCTCTTTAAAGTATATTGACTTAGGAAAAACAGTGTAGGACTCCTACGGTTACCCGTTGCGCCTATTACGCGCACGGTTCGGCTTATGTAACTAGTTTACATAAATTAGCCGATACGGGACAAACTATATTATTTTGACCCCAAAATCCAGAGTGTGAATATTAAACCCATATAGAACAAGTCTCCGAACTTGTTGGGTCAGAATCACATTCCATTCTCGGTTTTCGCCTTTCACGCGATTAAACCGTATCTATCCTTCGAAACTAATCGGTCTAGGCTACGGTTAATATAAAGACCCGTTAGTATTCTAATAGGTTATTTTAAAACCTTCGTTCCAGAATAAGGAGCCTCAGTAAAAGATATCAGTGACTTAATTGATTAAGGAATATACATTGCAAAGGTAAATACTTTTAACTTATTTTCCCTTATACGGGCTTGGGTTACGGTATATAAAATACCGCTTGATTGAGCATCAAATAATTCCATCGTTGAGGTGGTTAATTGAATAGTTTGATCGGCTCATTTAAACAGTCTTGTTACTTAAAAGCCTTTGGGGGGTTAATGACCATGTCCCGGATATCCTTGGCATCATTTTACGAAATAGCCACGACCTCGATACCCGGGTGTAGGCGTACACCCGGTTGATGTCTATACTATTAAAAGACGTAGCCGATGGTTTACCCGCCTCGGTTTTACGCAAATGTGGTGTGTCTATTGATCTTTAACCCGGCACGATCCGGGCTACTGAACGCAAAGAAGGAACATGTAATTCGTTCACAAGATTATAATTTTAAAATAATTCTCCCAAGTTATAAAAGAATTTGTGCCTCGTGCATTCAAATCAATTTTATTAAACATTTACAAAAGAGTCGGTTGAATGTATTTACCAGTGTAAACTGACGTATTTTCCCAAAAAGATTAAGTGCAGGTACTACACGTAATTGGCTGGCATTAGTTCCATAGCATCATTAAGAAGTCTCGCAAGCTTGATGTCTTATCTGTTGAACTACATTTTTATTTATTTTGATCCATCCTGTGGATACTATTCAACTACTTGTGATACATTGATATTACAGTAAATGGTTGAATTATAATTATCTTTATGCTTCCGTTGTGCATTCATATATTGTGGTTTGACTATATTGTTGCCAACTACGTCACGGTAATCCCCCACCGGGCCCACCGGTGATACACGTGGAAATCGGGGTGTGACAGTAGAGGGTTGTATGTGGCGCATATTTTTAATTCAAAATTGTATAAAGAGTGGCATGTAAAGAAATCTTCATGCTAGATAAACTTATACTCATTTTCTTTGTATTTTGATGTTGGTTGTTTCACTGATTGTTGAACGAGAGATAATTGATTCAACACATTACAAATGTTATCATTCTAGGACGACAATTATTTCTTTGGGAAGCATTCTAACGACTCATGGGTGGTCGAAACCGATCTGGTAACATTTATTAAGTTAAACTCCTTGTTGTGTTGGTTATTTACTATCTGTCATACTGATTTTCAGGAGAAGTGTGGCATTCCCGATTCTCAAATGAAGAGGAAGTTGTGTGTGGTGTATAGGCCGATCAAAACAGACCGTTTATAGATTTGAACGACTCTCTCCCTGCTGATGAACCATACGATCCGGTGCAACAAGGGTACCCGGATTACGGATACATGCGCTGGCGGAGCTAGCACATTAATTCAGGGGTATCCCGAAAAAATTACCGTGCAATCATACAATAATAAAAAAACGATAATAAATAGAGTAAAACAAATACCTAATAGATTTTTCCTCTTCTTTTTTTCATAGTTTGAAATCGTTCCATCACATCATCATCTTTTACTTTATCAAAAGTTTCTTTTTCAATCGCACAAATCATAGCATTGTTCAGATATTCTGGCCCATTCGATTGCGTAAATCTGTCTTGACAAACTTCAATTTAGAAAAACAACTTTCAACGATTGCGGTTGCAACCGGTAAAATCAAAGCTATTTTCACTACCCGATAAACCAAAGGACAAGAACTATGTGTTCTGGTTTCCACCACAAGACGAGCAAGATCACTTATTTAATTATAATATTGTTTTGGGTCTTGGGCTAACTTTATCAATAATATTTAGGGTCTCCTTTCAATTCTACTATTGTTAATTTGAGCTTATTTTATCGTTCGGGATTAATTATTCTACAAGTTTTCGGGTAGTAAAATGTTTCGGCTTAAAAAAATGAGATTTTAGTAATATCTAGTATTCTATTTTTGGTTAGGGTATACTTTGTATAAAACCAAAAGAAATACTACGAATAAGGGGTTGAGTCGTAGCCCGTGCTACAAATCCTAACACTATGGTTCCGCCCTTGGATACGGGCGTGAATCTTCTTACGTGCATGAAGACTATCTGGATAGATACGGAGGATACAATGGTGATCCTCCATTCACCGCGTCGTACGGTGATGAACAATTCACTAACCCGAGAAATCCTTACGAAAGTTACAATGCGTCACATTCTCTGTACGTTCAAGAAGACTAACCGAAATGATACAGAGGATACAATGGTGAGGCTTCTAATACACCATCGTGTGATGACGAGGAACCTCCTAGTCCGAGTAATCCTTACCAAACTAAAAAGGTATCAAATTTACTTAGTTACCTGAGAAAGTGTTGTACGTATGTTATATATATTAATCAATAAATATATTATAAAAGGATTAAACTAGATTAATAAATATAAAATGTAAGCTAACCGTATCAATGTTTTAGATTTTCAACTCTCTAAATGAATTAACGCAATGGGTACAAGAAAGGGCAAATGAGGAACGTTACGTTATTGTCACACGTAGATCGAAGAAAATTGGGGGAAAGATCGGGAGGCACGACTTGAATGAGACCGTGGTAGTGAGCACCGTACTGTAGAAACGGTTAGAAAATTCGGCAACAAAAAATCAGTTGCTCGTTTTATCTGGTGGCGGTGCGTTACCAACCAATCGTATGATGTATAGGGACTAGCAGTGGGAAATAGTCAACATAACCACGAACCTGCTAAGGACCTGTCGGGCCACACGTGTATGCGAAGATTTTCTACCAGCGAATACAAGCTGATGATAGTTGAAAACATGGAGCCACACAACATTTTTCAAACAATGAGGAAGCAGGACCCCTACAGGCTCCATGTTCAGAAAGATGTACAAAATATGGTGCAGAAGATTAGAGCCTCACAGAGAGACAGAAAGACTTCCATACACTCGCTTGAAACCCTATTGTTTGAAAACAAATTCATTTAGGAGACCCAGCAGGAACCTGGAACAGATGTCATAACAGAGCTCTTATTTGTTCATCGATACTTGGGTCATATGTGGCGTGCATTCCTGCACGTGCTGTTAATCGACGCGACGTACAAAACAAACATGTACAACATGCCATTTGTCCAGGTTACGGGTATGACGCCGACCAACAAGTTGTTTTGTTTTGCGCATGCCGTTATTTGTAAAGAACGGAGTGATAACTTCATATGGTTGTTTTGTTTTGCGCATGCCGTTATTTGTAAAGAACGGAGTGATAACTTCATATGGGTGCTTCAAATGATCAAGGCAATGTTGAATGATAGTATGGAGCCATGCACCGACCAACAAGTCGTTTTGTTTTGCGCATGCCGACGCTTATTTTGGTAATTTTTTTTTTTACCAAAACAATATGTTAAACCCACAAAAACATATTCCAATTTTTAAAAAAACCCACAAAAGTAACAATATGCATAAATAAAAATAGGAAAATGATTAAGTTATCTTTTAATTTGCGCATTCTGTGTGACAACCATGGCTTTTGTAGGTCCAATTTATAATTTGTCTCCCCTAATTAGTATGATATATGACGCATCATTTACCAATCCGGTACACTTCGCGATTACGTAAACACAAACATAGCAAGTTACAAGAAAATACTTAGGGGTGTGCATGGGTCGGTTTGGGTCGGTTTTTACTATTAACCATAACCATGGTTGCAAAAGTCGCTAGGCGCTCCCTAGTCGGTCGACCGGGGAGTTGAGAGTACTCGGTCTATGCGGAGAGTACTCGGGGACTACTCGGACATGTTAAACTATAAAGAAATTACGTTTTGTAGATTAAATATATGTCAAATAACATAAATTTACTTATATTTATAACAAAATATGTGAGAATGATATTCATTCCTTAATATGATACGCATAGAAATTATGTTTTGTTATTATTTAAGTCAAACTAGGCCCGAGTTGACCTACTAGATCCAATTCTGGCCAAGGTTGACCGTGTTTGACCGACTCCGAGTAATTAGGCGGAGTCGAAGAAAGTCGTCTCGGCAACCTACCTTGTAGCGACTACTCGGAGAGTACTCGGCCTTGGAAACCTTGTTTTACAACCATGACCATAACCATAACCGCTAATTCGGTTATGGAGTTTTGGTAACCATAACCATAACCAAACTTCGGTTATGGTTAATCGGTTATGAAGTCGGTTATGGTTCGGTTTTGGTTAATTTCGGTTAAGTAACCAAGCAAGGTTTGAAATAAATAGGTTTATGCATGATTTGAACTTAGCTTGAGCTTATTTTATAAGATAACGAAGACTAAACTTTTTGGTTAAACTACCGATTTAGAGTTTTTTTTAATAAGGTAATTCTCAAACAAAAACAATTATGGCCATAACACCTTAGTTCTTTATCAAAATAAATGACATCTACATCTACATCAAGATCATTTTGTTACTAACATACTTTTATCTTAGTAAAAACCCTCTATATGGTTTTGTAAAACACAAATCTATTAAATAAAGTTAACATCACAACTTCGGTTTGGTTTCGGTTATATTCGGTTAACCAAAGCTTCATAACCATAAACATAACTGATTGAGCGGTTATACAAAGTTTCATAACCATAACCAATGGTTATATTGGTTATCGGTTATTAGTGGTTCGGTTATGTCGGTTATGGTACGGTTGTCGGTTATGATGGTTAATTTGCTCACCCCTAAAAATACTTAAAACAAAAGTACCCAAAAAATGGGCCTTCACGCTGGTCAAACAAGAAAGTACCAGTCTACCACCGTATTGGAAACCCACCATGGGCCTTCACAATCAAAACTTTAACAATTTTTAGTGGGCTTCTTCAAGCCACACGGTTGGAATCATAGGCCCATTAAGTGACCAAGGTGGCATTGTTAAAAAGCTTTAGCAATTTCACCCTCACCTTTACTGTAGGGGTGTTCAAAACCGGATATCCGGAAATTCGTATATCCGAATTTCGGATATCCGACAATTTCGGATAGCTATTTTCATTATTAGAATCCGTATCCGAAATTTCGGATATCCGAATTCGGATATCCGAAATTTCGGATACGGATTCGGATAGTGAACCGGATATCCATAATTCTAAAATAAAAATTTAAAATAAAAGTTTAAACAAATATAATGCAGCAAATATAACATCAGATGTTCCAAAAAAACAAATAGATTAAAATCCATCGTTGCAAAAGAAACATGATCCATTGAATACCAAGACTCAAATTTACTAATGTATGTTGCTTCTGTAATCATTATGCAACAACGAACACATTAAATTGGTATAAATGTCTCAAAGGTGCTTCCAATCCATCTTTATGTCAACTGTTGTGGATTTTCAACCTTCATTCACTTCGAATCGGTTGACTTAGATGGAAATTGGAAACCCGAAAGAGGCTTTTGATTTCGTGAGGTAGGTGCAGGAGGCTGAGAAAGTGGAAACCGTGCTGTGTGTATATGAAAGTCAGGGTTTTATTTGATTTATTGTTATATAATTAAAAACTAATAAAAAAAGAATTAAAATTTCGGATATCCGATATCCGAAATATCCGAAAAATTCAATATCACTATCCGAATCCGAATCCGAATTTTCGGATTATCCGAAATTCGGATATCCGAAAATTCGGATAATTAGGATACGGATTTTCGGATAATTCGGATTCGGTTTAGGATTCGGATTTTTTGAACACCCCTAATACCATTACCCGCTGCCACCACCATCACCACCATTTCTTGAAGACGATCCCACAGGTTTCTGTGTGATATGTTGAGTTGTTATCATGTGTTAGTTATCTCGGAGTCGGTTCATCGAATTTAGTTATGTTAATATTAAACCTTGATTATTATTGTTGATTTTAAAGCCCTTGAGGTGGAAAAGAAAAGGTATTTCCTATGGCATTACATTATTAATCAACAATCTATGGCCTTTGATCATTGTATGTTAAAATGGTCAAGAGGGTTTGGAAGCATTATTTAAACTTGACAGGGGTTGGAATTATTAGTAGGGTTTGGAGCATTATTTAAACTTGACAGGGGTTGGAATTATTAGTAGGGGTGTTCAAAACCGGTCCGAATTTCCGGATATCCGAAAATTTCGGATAGTGAACCGGATATCCATAATTCTAAAATAAAAATTTAAAATAAAAGTTTAAACAATCATCCATCTTTCTAATGCAGCAAATATAACATCAGATATTCAAAAAAAAAAAACAAATAGATTAAAATCCATCGTTACAAAAGAAACATGATCCATTGAATACCAAGACTCAAATTTACTAATGTATGTTGCTTCTGTAATCATTCGGCAACAGCGAACACATTAAATTGGTATAAATGTCTCAAAGGTGCTTCCAATCCATCTTTATGTCAACTGTTGTGGATTTTCAACCTTCATTCACTTCGAATCGGTTGACTTCGATGGAAATTGGAAACCTGGAAGAGGGTTTTGATTTCGCGAGGTAGGTGCAGGAGGCTGAGAAAGTGGAAACCGTGCTGTGTGTATATGAAAGTTAGGGTTTTATTTGATTTATTGTTATATAATTAAAAACTAATAAAAAAAGAATTTAAAATTTCGAATATTGGATATCCGAAATATCCGAAAAAATTCAATATCACTATCCGAATCCGAATTTTCGGATTATCCGAAATTCGGATAATTCGGATACGGATTTTTGGATAATTCGGATTCGGTTTCAGATTCGGATTTTTTTGAACACCCCTAATTATTAGTATATATTATATTTGTATTCATTATCTTTAAGGCTGGCAAATCGTGTCTTAACAGGTTTCTGACGGCGCACACAACATAAGTTTCAAACATGATTACGACTCGTTTAACTACTTTCTACCTCATGTTTATAAAACAGTTTTATGTTTCATGTACAAAGATGAATAAATGATAGATCTTAACATTGTAATTTTGATTATTTTAAAAATTAAAAAAGTCAAAGGGTGTATTTTTCAGTCAAACAGGTCTAATCGTGTCTTAACATGTACCCAATTGCCAGCCCTAATTATCTTCTTATTAAAATTGTTTTGATTTCCAAGTCGTTGCTATACACAGAATAGGAGAAGTCAATGATTGTAAATCTGTATAAATATCAACATTAGTGTGAAACTCAAGGTCGTTACTCAAGACGATATGATGTATAGGGGTTAGCAGTGGGAAATAGTCAACATAATCACGAACCTGCTAAGGACCTGTCGGGCCACGCGTCTGTGCGAAGATTTTCTACCCGCAAATACAAGTTGATGACAGCTCAAAGCATGGAGCCACGCAACATTTTTCAAACAATGAGGAAGCAGGACCCCTACAGGCTCCATGTTCAGAAAGATGTACAAAATGCGACGCAGAAGATTAGAGTCTCACAGAGAGACAGAAAGACTCTCATACACTCACTTGAAACGCTGATGTTTGAAAACAAATTCATTTAGGAGACCCGACAGGAACCCAGAACAGATGTCATAACAGAGCTCTTATTTGTTCACCGATACTCAGGTCATATGTGGCTTGCATTCCCGCGCGTGTTGTTAATCGACGCGACGTACAAAACAAACATGTACAACATGCCATGTGTCCAGGTTATGGGTATGACATCGACCAACCAGTCGTTTTGTTTTGCGCATGCCGTTATTTGTAAAGAACGGAGTGATAACTTTGTATGATGCTTGAAATGATCAAGGCAATGTTGAATGATAGTATGGAGCCACATGTGATTGTAACCGATAGAGAACTGGCCCTAATGAACGTGTGTGCTCAAATATTTCCGACGCCTATTTTGGTAATTTTTTTTTACCAAAACAATATGTTAAAACCACAATATATATTCCAATTTAAAAAAAAAAAAGCCACAAAAAGTAACAGTATGCATAAAGAAAAATAGGAAAATGATTAAGTTATCTTCTAATTTGCGCATTCCGTGTGACAACCATGGCTTTTGTAGGTCCAAATTATGATTTGTCTTCCCTAATTAGTATGATATATGACGCATCATTTACAAATCTGGTACACTTCGTGATCACGTAAACACGAACAGAGGCGTCTTTGAAAATTCACGTACCCTGTTCGAGCTTTAAAAAATGTGCCATTCCGTAATGTTTTATTATTATTTTAAAAAATAAACAAATTAGTATTGGGCTCAATAAACCTAATGCTAAGTGGGCTACGTTCTAAACCATAAAAATGATTTGTAAATGGACCTATATTGAAACTGGTATGTGTTTACTATTTAAAAAAATAACATATACATATTGGATTTTTTTATATCGCATGCCCCTCGAAATCACAGGCTTTGTGCGGAGGTCCTCCCTGTACACCACCAAAACCGCCACTGAACACGAACGTTACAAGAAAATACTTAAACCAAAAGTACCAAAAAATGTGCCTTAACGCTGGTCAAACTAGAAAGTAGTAGCTACGACGGTATTAGAAACCCACCATGGGCCTTCACACTCAAAACTTTAACAATTTTTTAGTGGGCTTCCTTAAGCCACATGGTTGGAATCATAGGCCCGTTAAGTGACCAAGGTGGCATTGTTAAAAAGCTTTAGCAATTTCACCCTCACCTTTAGTGTCTGTCCTTGTTAAATGAAACTCACTACTGTTATTATTACTAGTTGTTTTACTATTAATACTACTTTAACAACTACTACTACTATTATTATTTATTTCTTTATATTCATACTAATAATGAAAGATTCTATATGTACGTTAGCATTAGTGTTATATGATATTTTCTCTTTTAAAATTTGTATTTTTATTCTTGGTTACACAATGACATAATGGGTATGTTTGGCAAAAGTAGCTGGTGGCTGAAAGATGAAAGCTGATAGCTGGTGGCTGGAAGCTAGTAGCTGTAGCTTTTTAGATATATTTGGTGTTTGGCAGAGTAGCTTGAGCTTTTAATAAAATGTATTAAATGACAAAAATGGACATAATTAAAAATTTAAAAAGCTTGTGCATTAAAAAGTTTATTATTTTTAGAGGTTAAAATAGTCATTTTTTCACTAAAAGCTTGTAGCTCCTTCTAAACGCTACTAGTAGTAGCGTTCAACCAAAAGCTTCAAGCTCCTAACCAAAAATCTTCAAGCTCCTTCAACCAAACAAGACTTTTTATTGAGTAGGAGCTTTTTCTTAAAAGCTTAAAGCTAGAAGCTCCTAAAAGCTCCATGCCAAACATACCCAATATATTTTCTCACTGAAGTTTATCGACCTATATAGAGTCAAACACTTAATCTGATTATCAATCCATTTTTAACACCAATCCTTAGATTTTCTAGGATAAGTGCATTATAAACTGCACCCTGAACAGGTTGCATCTTTCAACTTCTTGCAATCCATTTTGATTCTTAGGGCAGTTAGTCCTGATATGCCCCTTCTCGTTGCAACCATAACAGGTTGCATCTTTCAACTTCTTGCAATCCAAGGTTTTATGTTCCTTAGACTTGCAGATCCCACAAGGTAGAGGCTGAGATCCAAATCTGCATTTCCCGAGGTGGTATTTCCTACAGGTTTTGCACCTAGTCTTTTCACCCGACTACTTGTTGTCTGGGACATGGTCATTAACCCCCAAAGGCTTTGTTTCAAACAAGACAGATTAAAACGGGTTACCTCAATAATTTAACCACTAATCGATTAAACATTCAATACCCGACCAAGCGGTATTATTATAATACCGTATCCCAAGCCTGTACAGGGAAAATAAGTTAAAAGTATTTACATGAGCTAAAATGTAATTTTATTCTCAGCCGTATATTCAAATCAGCAAGCACAAGTACCTCTACTGGGTCTCTCAATCTGGAATGAAGGTTTTATTAACCTACTAGATTCCTAACGGGTCTTACTTAAGTTTAAACTTAGACCGGTTAGTTTTAACGAAAGGTTTACGGTTCAAAACGCAAGATTAAGCGAAGACCGGATTAGAATGTGATTTAGACCTGACAAGTATGAAGACTTGTATAATATGGATAAACTAAATACATTCTGGATTTTGAAGCAAAAATGATAAGGTTTGACCCGTTTCGATCAATTTATGCAAACTAGTTACATAAACCGCTCCGAACGCGAATACTGCATAACGGGTAACCAAATGAGTCACATATAAGTTTCATAAGTTAATATGCCTTAAATATATTCTGATATCAGTAGGATACCTTCCATTATGCCCAAAACGGATTTAAAGTCAATTTAAGCCCCGTAGGGGTATTTTGGTCATTTTAAAGATTATAAAAGAGGTTAAATGACAATCTGAGGCTCTGGTCTAAAATGATCAGTAAAAATATTTATTTTAGTAGTTTATATCAGTAAGATGTCATATATGTGTGAAATTTATCATTTATGGCCAAACTATGCACCATAGGGGCATTTTGGTCATCTCACATAAGCCTTAAAGGTCAAATTTGGAAATCTGAGTTCAAAACTTTTACTTACTGTTAAAGTATAAAAATTTATTCATAACATCAGTAGGTAACAAGCCTTGGGTGCCAAATATGGTTTTAAACCATACTATGCGCCTAAATCGCATAAAAGTCGGTATTTGACGATATTCGGGTTGATTAAGGAAATCTGAGATTTTGATCAGCTTTTACTGTTTAAAATAACTTATTCAATATATAAAATCAGTTGAAAAATGTTTGATATGTAAAGGATGTGTAAAACTCATTTTATTAGCGAAAAGGGCATTATCGTCAATTACCGAGTCTATGCAAGAACTCTATGTTATGATTAGTTTAAAATTTAATAAAAATTTTCAAAAATCCCTAAATATTATATTATATCATTAGGTATAAAGTTTGGTGACAAAAATTGGGTTTGAATGGGTTTTATGCCAAAAATGCCGTTTAATTAATAAAAAGCTTTCATTTTATGATATCGCGTATAACTTCTATTTTAAACCACAAACTAATGTCAAACTTCTAGGACATATTTAAATATCAGTAATAAAGGTTTTTGTCCTCTCACATTTTCAAAAATCTCGTTTTAATATCATAAGGGCATAATGGTCAACTTTTAAGCATTTAACGGAAACATGCAATGAACTAGGATTTCCATGGAACCATGTTGTATAACCTCAGAGGGTTATACTAACATATAATATGATCCTAAAGGAATCCTAAGGCATAACTAAACTAAGCTAAATCGGGTCAGAACTGAAAGTCAAAGCAAAAGTCTACTTTTGCGACTTTCGCTTCCGAACCGAGCCTAAACTCAGAATTGTCGGGTTGAACATGCCTAGACATGTTCAATTAATATTTACTAAGTTATTAAAGTGACAAAACTAATTTTATTGCCTTTACATCATTAGTTATGGATTTTGTTTAAAAACCGACTCGTTTGACTTTTATTTTAATTACTTTGACCCGACAATTAACTAAGCAAACGTGGTAATTAGAAGATGCCCTTTTGAGGGTTTAATACCTACCTAATTATGATCACATAGCCATGTTCGTTGCGAACAATGGCTCGACCGTTTAAAAGTCAAAGCGTTTATCGCGAACGCTTGACTTTTCGGCTTTAAGAGCCAAACAATTGAACTAAGCACGAAAGGAACACTTAGGAGTGGTCCTTAGGACTGAAGGAGGTTCCCAAGTTGGTCAGGATCCTCTCAAAATCAGAGAGCAAGAGCAGAAATGCAATGAAGTGAAATGAAAGCCAAAACAAGTAGGTATTTATAGTAATTTGAGAACCGTTAGGATCGTTTCTCGTAACCCGTGCTTCGATCAAGACACTACATGTGTTACCCACTGAATTTCAATACCATGGGTGCTTAAAACAAGCCCATAGATTGAAGAAAACAAGTGCAAAAACTAGAAACCAGCAGCTGAGTTAAAACAAACTGATTTCAGCAGGTCTGGGGGCTCTCGTGCCCCACGTAGGCTGAGTCCCTATCCTACGCGGCCCGCCACCTCTGCTCAGATTAGCAACAACTTTCATAAATTACAGAATCAGTCCCTGCACTTGTTAAATGCTATTTCTGACACATTTAAGGCCCGTTAAGCCATTTTCAAGGCTCTACAATGTAGTTAAAGCATAGGGAAAATGAAACATGCTCAAAAATATGTCAGATGTCGGTTCGTTTGTTCGTACGGTTGCGTTGTTCGGCTAATTACGACGAAACACGAACGAGCACGAAAAACGATCCAAATTACACGACGAATGGAATTTTATCAAGCCAAACACTAAAATAAAATATTTTAATGATTACATAAATTTTTGGATGTCCAGATATATCCAGAACGTAAGATACGCGCGAAAATGCAAACTTATGCACTTTTTGACGCTTTTAGTCACTGTTGATCAAATAAGTTTATTTTTGTGCACCAAAGACCTCAAAGCCTATTTCTAAGCTATATAAAGGATATTTAGGGCATTTTTAACTTATGATCATATTCCGGAAGGTTCGATACCATACGAATCGGTATACTTTTGCAGTTTGACGCAAGGAGTCCCTCTAATGCGCAAACTTGCGCATATCATCGTTAATAGCATCGAAGCCTTATCTAATCCATATTAGGCATTCTTGAGAGTATTATAAAACATCATAATACTTCGCGTTCGTAGAAAGGTCATTCAGAGGTATAATTAAACATATTGACGCTTTTAACCCCTTAAACTTGCAAAGTTGCGCGTAACGTCGCTTAAAGGCATAAAAGCCTTAGATGGCCAGTATTTGGTATCCCCGAGAGTTTAATCAACCATCATGAAGCTTTAGGTTTGTTAAAAGGTCACTCAGAGGTAAGAATTAACATGTTGAGCTTTTAACCCTTCATCGCGCAAACTTTCAATTAATTACGCAAACGGCTACTCTTGATTAACAAGTGGCTCATATGTGAATAGGAACACCATGTAACGTCATTCGAAGGATTATACTAAGCACGTTGACACTTTTAGTCCTTTCGCATTCAAAGTTTTTGATTTTTCGAAAAATTAGTCCCTTAAATTCAACGTTTGACTTTATTAGGGTTTATTACACGTGTCAATACATCATTGGACGTGATTTTACGAGGTGTCACATCCTCACCCCCTTAAAAGAAATCTCGACCTTGAGATTTGCTCAAAAGATGGAAGTACTTTCTGTCTTATAATGGACTTAATCTTCCACGACATATCTGGGGCACCTCCAGCCACCCAATATGTCCTTTATAATAGGTACATGTATCCTTTTGGAGCTTCTAATCTTGTCGATCCTCAATCGATGCTGATTTCACCACAAACTATAAGTCTGCATATCATTATGTGATAATGCTTCTCGACTTATCGGCGAAACATATCCTTAAATAGCTAGTGTAGGTCACATTGATTTCCATCAAGCTCCTCAGGTAAGTTTTAGCTTATAAGCTACTTAATCTTGATATATTCGATTTCCTCGCATGATTGTATATATCCAGAGCTTAACTTAGCCCGATAAAATAAAATTCAGCACACCCTTATTAGGGTGATACCTTCAGTTGAACCTTATTCCTTATTAAGGACTTAAGAGGGTTGCGACTTTCATCAATCCTTGATTTTCTACCGATTACTGGAAACCTCCAGATGATTACGAATTCGTATGATCTTATTCGTTGTTTCAAGGTGATTTCAGGTCCTGCTAATTCGGACTTACCAAACATCTGTCCAACAACGGATGTTTAATCATCCCATCTATACAAGGTCTCCAAAGGAGCAGCTTTGATGCTTACATACTAACTATTAGTTACAGGAGAGCTAATTTAAGGTGAGATGGTTATCCCAACTACTGCTTAAAACCAATCTTAAGGAATAGCTAATCCTTATAGTTAGTCGAACAAATCGACGATCCTGGGCAGCTGATGGTGATCCTTAATTGTTGCCTAAATAGGGTTGCGGTAATCAATGCATAAGCAGAATGAACCGTCTTTCTAATTAATAATATCGGAACTCTTAGAATTACGAATTAGGCTTTAAGAACCTTTATCTTAAAATTCATCTAATTAGGGTTTCTATTATTCCCTAATTGGTGGTACTAATCGACACGGAGATTTCACAATACTGCAGCCCTAAGCGGGATGTTAATCTTAGCTCTACTAGTCTTCGGAGGTAAACAGGGTACTTCTTTGCAGAAGATAATCAACACAGAAGGAGATTACAGAGATTTTCCAAATCTCAGGCTCCGGTTCATCTATCATTGCTTGTGTCAGATAAGTGACACATTTACTTTACAAATCCATGGATACCTTATTCAGTGACACTTATTTGGACATTTCCCTTCTGGATATCTTCTTTGAATACCATCAGCTGACTCTAGTACAATATGACCCTTCTGGATATCTTCTTTCGAAAAATTAGTCCCTTAAATTCAACGTTTGATTTTATTAGGGTTTATTACACGTGTCAATACATCATTGGACGTGATTTTACGAGGTGTTACAGATCAGGGTTGAACTTCCTGGGATTCATCACTACATTTATAGGATCGACATTTCCTATTATCGTCATGACGTTTTCATTGTCGACGGACAAGCATTCAATCCCTGGAATACCCGAAACGGCCTTAAAGGCCTTGGTTTTGTCGTTGTCATTCTCCAGTTTTATCATGATCTTCTTCTTCATGTTGTTATTTGTTCGGAATGAAATGCAATGAAATGAAGTATGTATATGCTCTCATCTGAATTTTATTATGATAAGTAAGTAAATCAGAAAATAGTTACAATTATTGGAGGTGTATACTAAAACTGTAATATTCCTTCGCTCCAAAAGGCAAAATTGAATGATCATTGAGGAATGTCTCATAATTTTCGTAATGTAATTTAGGGGTGTTCAAAAAAATCCGGATCCGAAACCGAATCCGAAATATCCGAAAATCCGTATCCGAAATATCCGAAATTTTGGATATCCGAAAACCGGATAATCCAAATTTTCGGATTCGGGTATGAATTTCAAAAATTTTGGATAATCCGATTATCCGATATCCGAAAACTAATTATTTTTTTATAAATATATATAGTATATGAGCATTATATTTAGTTTGAATTATTGTAAAAATTAGAAAAAAATAGTAAATAATTGTATTCGTGTGAATTTATGATTGTTTTTAATTTTAAATGTTGGAAATTTAGAAAATCGAATGTAAGTTTAGTTTTATTCTATACACAAAACGGATTTTTTGATTTTTTTTTTTATAAATTCGGATATCCGTTTGGATATCCAAATTCGTATCCGAAATTTCGAATATCCGATTACGGATTCGGATATCAATCTTCACTATCCGAAATTTTTGGATATCCGGTTTTCAGACATCCGAAAACCGGATAATCCGATCTTGAACACCCCAAGTTGTAATATAATTGGACGAGAGAAATTTCAAAGCTTACTCTCATTCTAAAACTCGTAAGTCTTTTCCATTAATTATTATTTATTTATATGTTTATACTACATACACACCATAACGTGTTCAATTGTTCTATCAAGCTTGCTTGACAATAACTTGTATACTCATAAAAAATGATTGAAGAACAATAAGAAAATTTATATTGTTTTTTTTTTTTTTTTTCTTTTGTTGTAAAAATTGTATTTAGAGTTTGTTATTGAAGAACAATGAGAAATGTATCTTGTTACGGGTAACGATTATGGCAGGGGCGGATATAGCCTTTGAATAGGGGTAGCCCCCGCTATCTCTTGACGCTCCGGCGGTAGTGTACATTTTGAAAAAAAAAATTGACGTTTTTCCGATTTCGTTACCTTTTTTTTTAAATAACGTTTTTTCTAGATCCGTCACTTGATTATGGGGTATTGTAGATGGAAGCGGGGAATTCATATAATCCAAGAACACCACAAGCAAACATGATGCCACCTGAATCGAGATCGCTGCCACCAATTTACACTTAAAGATTATCTTTACTATATGTCAAATTGTCAAAACTCACACTGCCTTCATAAGGCAGTATGTATGTTGTTCAACTCGTAGTGTTACAAACAAAAAACACATAAGTACATAATGTTGTGGTAGTAACATTTGTCACATTTGGCATGGTTGTAAAGAAAGGTTATTAATAGTTTTTTTCCCTTGTGTGTGTATTGTGATCTATTTAAGTTTGTCATTTTGTGAGTTGAATTTCTTGCATATAACATAAATTTATTTTCTCGTTTGCAAGGAGGAAACAGTTTATAAATTTTTAGGTATAAACCTCATTAATCTTATGTTTTAAGGTCATAAAAATATGATTTTATTCATTTACTGCTAATATGATTGATTAATGAACTTGTTTGTGTTTGAATTTTGGATTTTTAATACTTGATGTTCTCCTACTTTTTTTTGTTGTTTTTTCTTTTTCCAAATTAAAATGACTATGATGACCGGTTTTTAAGGCCGGTCAAAATAGCTCTGAATAGTTAACTAGTGTTATAAGATGTTAATGCCCGAGTCATTATTTTAAAAGTTTGAGCGTCCAAAATTGAGTCTCTAGAAACATCTTCACGTTACCTTGCTCAGGTTTTCCCCGTCTCAGAATTAACAAGAGACCCAAAAATGTCACATCTCTCCTTCCCTCTCAAATATCCATTTGGCGTATTTTTCAGCAAAAAAAAAAAAAAAAAAAATACATCTTCTCCATCTCTCCTCCACATCAGTTGCATCTCCTCTACCTTAGCTCAAAATTGTGTATTGGAGATGCTCTTATGGAGTTATGGTTGTTACAATTGAGGAACAGAGACCAAACTTTGCAGTTTGATCAATTTTCTAAAATGGTTACAAACATATAAACAAGTTATTAACGAGATTATACAAACAGATTACAACAAGAGTAAATTACACTTTGTGTCCTTTATGTATTATACAAATTATGAAACGTGACCTTTAAAAACAATAATTAGAGATTATGTCAAAAAACACCATGTTATGTAACATTTTATGTCCTTTTAACCTAATTGAGTTAATTATCTTACTTATGTTAAATCAAGGTAAGGACAATATTGTCCTTTCAAATACCACAAAGGACACAATGTGTAATATACTCAGTAAGTTATCATTAAGGGCACAAAGTGTAATTTATTCTTAAAAACATTTTGTTTTATATAAACACTTATAAAAAATTAAAGTTTAATTATTTATTATAAATATATTTGTTTTATATAAACACTTATAAAAATTAAGTAGTATTCGATTTATTTTAGTCAGTTGTTTGAAATAAATTACTAAATTTTATATAATTAATTATTTTTACTATTAAACCTAATCAAATAATTATTTATAGGAATTTGAGTCATATTTTATAAGTTATTATATATATATATATATTTGTTTTATATAACACTTATAAAATTTGTTTTAGTTAATTGTTTGAAATAAATTACTAAATTTTATATAGTTAATTGAATTAATTATTTTTTACTATTAAACCTAATCAAATAATTATTTGATTATTCAAAGGAATTTGAGTCATATATTATAAATATTTTTTTATAAACCAAATATAACTTAGAATTTATAAGTGTTTATATATGAAATAAAAATTAAACTTTTAGTTTTTTATTTTTAATATTAACTAATTTATAGGAATTTGAGTCAAATTTTATAAATATGTTTATAAACCGAATATAACTTAGATTTTATAAGCGTTTATATAAGTCAAAATATATATGTATATATATACATATATGAATTAATTAAAAATAATTAAACTTTATATATGTGTATATATATATATATATATATATATATAATTTATAGGGATTTAGGGAGCCACTAAAATGAAAACCACCCTCAGTTGTAAGAACCATAAGAACCACTCTCCACCAATCACATTAAAGGGCATTTTAGTCATTTGACTAAAATGTCTAATCCTCTTTTTCATTTGTCAGATCATTTTAAAAGTCAATGTCATTTGTCTCTCTCCTCTTTTATAACTCTCTCTGATCTTCACTCTTCACCATCTTTACCCTTTTTCCTTTCTCTCTCTTCAAAATATAACCCCCAACAACCATCATCTCTCCTTATTTTGAATCTGCAACAACCATCACCTCTCTCTCCTTATGATATGAACAGGCAGCCGACAACCCCCCACCCTCGTCTTTCTGATCGGCGACAGGTGGAGCCAGTTTCTATTCTGGCGGCTCTCCGGTCCGTCAACAACCACCCGTAACACCCATACCCCCTATTAATTGAGAATACGCGGCCAGGCACCACGACGATGGTGGCGCACCGCTGTAGCGACAAAGACAGAGAAGACATGAAGAAAGAGAGATGAGAGAGAGAAGCACAGAGACGAGATAGAGAGAGAGAGCGAGAGATACTGGAGAGAAGGAGAGAGAGACGGAGGTTGGGAGCAGCGCTGCCGCTCACGGCGCGGCTATGAGGGGCGACGGCGGTGTTTCTAATGCCCGGCGATTTTCCGGTAAGAATTTGGCTTCCCCTCTTATTTCTTTCCTCGTTTCTTTTCTGATGCTTGAAGATGATAATGCTAGGCTACTGCTGATGTTGAAGATGATGATGTTTTGGTTTGGGTTTTCACGGGTTTCATCGGTTAAATCCAGAAGGTTCGGTTCTTAGAAGTTTCGGTTCTGGTCAAGCTGTTTTGGGTCAGATTATGGTCTCGGCTCAAGGAGGGTTTGGTTCGGTCAACCACGGGTCTCGGGTCTGGTTCGGGTTTGCTTCGGTTCCTTTTATTTCCTAAAGAATAAAAGTGATGTTGATCTTGTTGTGGCTGATGTTGTTTAGCTCAAATCTGAGTTATGTTCGGTTCGGTTCGAGAATTAGTTTCGGCTCGAGTTCAGGGTTTAAACCTTTAACACCTTGTGTTTCGGAAGTCAAAGTCAAAGTCAAGATTGAAGTCAAAGGAGGAAAAGATTGCTAATTGCAATCTGTCTCTCCTTGCTCAATTCCTGTTTTGGCTTCTTTGACTTATAGTTAGTCTATTTTATGTTTTACGTTAGTTGTATTATGTGGAGTAATTGTTAAGAATCGCAGTAATCGATGTATATTTATCGCTACGAATCGCTTAACGACTGTGAACAATAGGAAGTAACAATGCGATAAAGTCAATTAAACGCTAATCGAACTAAACTAATCAACAACGCGCTCACAACTCGAAATACGCATATTGGTTACTGTTATACGTGTGTGTGTGCCTTACGTGTTACTTGTGCATGTTTATTTACGTTATGTGTGGTAATCAATTGAATCACAATCAAAACGCAATCGAACTCAATCGAAATCGAACTAGGATAACTAGTGGAGAAGAGATAGCGCGAGATATGAATGGTTGGGATTAAAAGTAATTTGAATAGGAAACTCTATCGTATTCGCATCGCTCGCAATCGCAATCGAAATACCAAAAATCGTCGCACCGAATATTCGAACCAGATGCCAGCCGACCGGATTGCCATCCGACCGGGCTGCCATCCGGTCGAGGTGCCATCCGACCGGGCTGTCACCCGGGTGAGATGCCATCCGACCGGCCAGCTCTTTCCTCTTTTGGAATCCTATAAATACCCCATGTCACTTTCATTCTTTCTACTTTTGGCAACTCTCTGTCCGACCAGCTCGTGCTCCTCACCTTTTCTTATATTTCTCTCAATTCCGGTAAGATCTCGTCCTAAATCTTGTACTTCCTTAATCTACGCGCACTCCTACACCTTTCTATCTTTTGAATCTTAATTTTTAACCGTGAAATCACTAGATTTGAGGTGTTCTAGGATGACATCATCATGGTGTTCTTATGAACTTCATGTTCTGGCTTCAATCCACCAAGAACAACTTGGATCTAACCGATTTCCACACAAATAAACAAAGATCTTGCATAGATCTAGACGCATTCATGGTGAAAAAGGATTGAAAGATGGTTTCTAACTTTCTTTCAACTCTTTTACACTCAATGCACTCAAAACCGATAGAACCGAACCTTGTTCTAGTCTTCCACTCATTCTTAGTGATGTGCTAGTTCGAGATCTGGATTCTACTCACGAGACCACCGATTTCGAGTTAACCAAGAACAACAGTCTTGAACCGGTTAACTGGTCGAACTAGGGTGATTCCTGTTTGATCGGACCACTTGGGACAAGATGTGGATTCTGTTGACTAACACGTTATCAAAACGTCTCGATAAAAACGACAAACAATCAAACGGACAAGTGAAAGACGAACAGAAAGACCAGGACGGAGAGCTATCTGTCCGGACTACTTTCCGAACGGACAGCCATCCGAGCGACTGGCCATTCGAACGGCTTACACCTTGGGTCCCACACTTAACCAACTTTATCTGAAGTTGGAGTATTGAACGAATTGCTATCCGATCGGACTACCATCCGACCAGATTGCCCTTCGGATAATGAGATACTTGGACTTTAACACTTAATCGATTTTTCAAACATGTTCAATGCACTAAGGATGCCACCCGACCAGACTGCTGTCCGATCGAGTGACAACCTGCTGTGAACTTGTTCTCACTGAAGTGTCAACCTATCGGATTGCCGTTCGATCGGACGACCGTCCTATCGACCGTCCTGAAAGGTAGAGATACTTCAATGTTTTCAAAATGCTACAACAAAAACTTCAAAAGTCAAGCCATCATACACAAACACATCCTTCTCAAAGGAGGAACCAATCCACTCGAACAGCTATCCGACCGGACTACCGTCCGACCGGACCACTGTCCGAACGGATTACCATCCGCACGCCGTCTGTCCGATCGGATTACCATCCGATCGAACTGCTGTCCGACTCACTTGTACTGACTCTTATCGTTATGCTATCAATCTAATCAGGCTAACCCTACTCTCAAGCGCTCCCGTCAATCCATCAACTGCTGTGAGTATACTTGATCCCTTTTTGCTTTAGCACTTTTGGGTGTTACATACGTTACTTATACTAAACCATAATCGAAAACACTACGCAATACTTTAAACGCTAACCGTTATCGCATGTTATACGTGACTTAATGAATGTTGTTTGTTATGTTTACACATGGAATGCTGTCTACCTGCCTTAGCAACGATAGTACTATAGTTTGGACTCAGCACCCGTTCACACGGAGGTTGTTAAGGACAATTATTTGCATGGATTACAGTGGTGATCATGTATTACGAACTGCCTTGGGCAGTCAACCCGCAGTCATTGGTATCGATAGGTTCATGTCGATAACTAGCATGCTTCGTTTTACTCAGTGCACGTGTTGGTTATGCGTAAACTATTTCGAACTCTATATGCTAATATCAAACTTGTATACTCGCCTTTACACTATGTGTATTGACTTTTATTTTAACGTTTGTGACAGGTGCTTAAGGTGTCTATTTTCTTGGAAATCAAGGCTAGGAAAGAGTCTTAGTAACCAACAAATAGTTGTCTGTACTATTGAAACCTGAGTTGTCGAAACAGAACAATTTGCCTAGATTTTGTCTGTAATAATTTGTTTGCCTTTTGAGACATGGTATGGGACATGTTATTTTAAATTGATTGGTAATGCTAATTGTTATGGAAACTTCTGAACAATCTGTTTCGCTCAGTGCCATGCCCTGATGTTTCCGCCATCGGTTGGGGTGTGACAGATTGGTATCAGATCCATAACTATAGGGAATTAGGTAACACTCGACCTAGTCCCGGTCGATGTCTTAGAGACCTAGTCTATAGTTAGGACCCAATAGACCGACTCATGCATGTCTAGCAGGGATTATGTATGAGCTTACTTGTTATTCCTCGCTATTCTCGCCTACGCTACACTATCACTGCACTCTAAATTTCAATTTTTGGTTAGGCGATTAAGTCGAGATTAGGTGTGAAAACCCCAAACTCTCGATTAAAATGCTTGTTTGATCTGTATTTATCTATAAAACGCGAGAATTCGCATTGAACCAGGAGTGAAATCCATACTTTAGCGTGGATTTTCATCTCTATTTTCATTAAAATAAGAAAAAGTTGTTAAGCTAGGGGTGAAACCCTAACCTTGACGACTTGTTCTTGGTTTTACAAACTCTCACCAAAGTCTTGACGGATTCCAACGACCTGAAGTCACTGAATGACCGAAGGAATGCGTGCCGAACGCCCAAGACTCGAGGCAAAGGCACAGTCCTGAAAGTCAAAATGTGTATGATAAGTCCTTGAGAATAGTCGAATCACCTTGGATAGTCAATGTCTAATAGCCGTAGACAATCCATTTCTCGATTTTTATGTGTTTCTATTCTGAGCCCGCAACTGCTGACTCTGATAATTCGTCGATTTTATGTGTATTTACCTGTTTACGTGTTTAAATTTTTGGAGAATTATCTGATTTTTGCTACCATCTCGATCGACACGCCCGACTCGCAGTACACCTTCTATCTCAAAACGCTGACAACTCGCTACGTTATGGACAACCTCATGCTACGTTATACGCTTATACAATACTAATCGCTATGCTAAACGCGATCGCTATATTCGAACGCAGACTTTGAATAATAGGTTTCTGTATTCTAACTGCCTCTGTGATTACATGCGTATGTGCTTCTGTGCCCTACGTGCTTATGTGTTTATGTGCATACGTGTCTCTATGTGAATCTGTGATTATGTGCCTGTGTGTTTATGTGATACATGCTTCAACGTGTTCCTAAGCTTTAGATAGAATTAGATGTGAGAGGTGAGATTCGAGTATGATGTGTCTGAGACCTATGACGATGTCTGTTGCAGACAATGTCAACCAGACCGTCATCAGGACCTCGACACCCACGACTCACTCGCCAAGAACAATGGGACAAACGCCTTGTGTAACACCTTGAAAATTCCTGCCCAATAAAATAAAGACACGTGTCATGTAAGACAAACGTGTCAGGAACCCGGGTCAAATAAAGATGTATGGTAGGATTTAAAAAGGGCGTCATGTTATTAAAGATACCTCTGAACGGCCGAAGGACGACATGTTATTAAAACACCTCTGAGCGACCCGAATCATAAATCCCAAGATCCTTAAATCGTTATGATAAGCATCTAATATTAGCCGGTTGTTTTAAATAAATAAAATTCCATCTTATATGGAAAATCTGATTTCTAGAATAATGTTGTAAACATTTGAAAGTGGGATTCTTGTTTTGAGAAACTAAATTCAATAAAAAAAATTCATCTCCCAATGTTCCGACACTTTCTAAAGCTTCACAAGAGGCCAAATGCTGTAAGGGCATGCAAAGGCTGAACAAGGGACCCTCCTACTGCAGTAAAAGCATGAAAATTCGGAGTCCACGATGTTGCATGGTCAAGGCTTGAAATTTTTAAAATTTTTGGTTCTGGTCAACGGTTACGGACCGTAAGGCCCTAGGCTTACGGTCCGTAAGGTGCATACCTGGGCGATTTCAGCAAAGGTCGGTTACGGACCGCAACCATTTCAGCATACGGTCCGCAAGAGGAGCATACGGACTGCAAGAGCTTAGGCATACGGTCCGCAAGCCTGTCGCTGGCAGCAGAAAATGGACAGCTGCCTGTTCAGCCTGTTGCACCGCCTTATTGAGATGGTTTTCGAAACAAGGGACTTGCTAGGCAGTATTTAGCCTATTAGGGACACCTGGGGTGATCTTGTAACCATCCTAGACTTCCATGTCTTGATCTTAAGCTCCTTTGTTCACTATATAAGGACTTGAGTTGTAACACAAGAACTTGTTCATTTCATTTGCACTTAAGGCATTCTCTGGAGCATTTCTGGACAACAAACAAGTTCTCATTAAGTCCCTAATCCTATTTAGGACTATTGTAAGTGTCCTTAATCCTTTTTAATCCATTTTAGCTTAGTTAATTAGCTAAAAGTCAAACCGTCGTAATTAAGGTTTGACTTCGAGATTAGTCCATAATTACTCAGTAATATCTCGAATTAAAAATACCTATAAGTAGGTAATTATGTGGGTAACAAACCCTTAAAAGGGTATTTCCAGATTCCCACTCTAACTATGTTAATTGTCGAGTCAAAGCATACTTTAAAAAGTCAACAGAATGCTTATATCCAAATTAACTCATAATTAGAAATGTAGGATACATGCAACCTATTTGATCATTAATATAACTTGGTAACTAATGTAAGAACATGTCCCAACATGTTCAACTCGACAATTTTCTGTTTAGACCCGGTTTGGAACCGAAAGTCGGATAGTTTGACTTTCGCTTTGACTTTCAGTTCTGACCCGTTTTAGCCAAGTTTAGGATTGCCTTAGAGCTTCTTTTGGACCTAGTAACATGTTAGTATAACCCTCTGTGATTATACGGCTTGGTTCACTAGTTGTCTAATTATTATGCAAGTTTCCGTTAAACGCCCATATGTTGACCATTATGCCCAAATGCCCATAAAATATGATTTTTGAAAATGTAAAAGGGTAGACATCTTAGTTACTGAATTATAAACTTGTACCCGAAATTTGACATCAGTTTGAGATCTAGATTAAGAGTTATGCTCATTAGCGTAATTAGAAGCTTTCTTAATAATTAATTAGCACAATTAGCGTGTAGCCTATCTAAACCCAAATTTTTATATCAAACTTTATCCCTACTGACATATTATAATATTTTGGGATTTTTAGATATTTTTATTTCATTTTAGGCTGAGCATAACTTAAAGTTTTAAGCTTAATTCGGTTATTGCCGGTTATGCCCTTTTAGGCTATAAAATGAGTTTCATAAATCCTTTTGACCTCAAACCTTTTCCTACTGATTTATTATGATAAATATATTATTTTGAGCCTTCTGGAATTATAAAAATATCAGCTTTTCTTCTAAAACCCGGAATTGGCTCCAAATCGCCTTTTTAGGCATTTTTACGACATAGTATGTGTCAAAACTAGTTTATATATATATGAGTTAATACCTACTAATATACTTAGTAAAATTTTATATTATAACAGTAAACTAAAGTTTGAAACTCAGATTTCCAGTTTTGACCTTTTAGGCTTATGTGAATTTACCAAAATGCCCTTTTGGTGCATAAGATGGCTATAATTAATAAAATTCACATATAATTGATACTATACTGTTATAACATAGTTAACTAAGTATATTTACTGATTTATTCAGATATATAACTCAGATTTCTAGTTTAACTCTTTTATACCCTTTTAAATGACCAAAATGCCCTTATGAGGCATAACTTGAGTTTAAAATTATTTGGGGCATAATTGGACATATCTTACTGATGTCACAACATATTTAGTGCATATAACCTCAGGAAACTTGTATAAGATTTATATGGTTACCCGTTACGCATTTTCGCATTCGGATCGGCTTACGTAACTAGTTTACGCATATTAGCCGAAACGGGTCAAACCATATCATCTTTGTCTCAAAATCCAGAATGTGTTTAGTTTACCCATATTATACAAGTCTCCAAACTTGTTGGGCCTAAATCACACTCCTTCCCGGTTTCGCCTTTCATGCGATTAAACCATATTTATACTTGAAACTAACCGGTCTAAGCTTAGGCTATATTAAAGACCCGTTAGGATTCTAATAGGTTATTATAAACCTTCGTTCCAGAATAGGAGACCCAGTAAAAGATACTTGCACTTGCTTGTTGTGGTTTGTACTTGCTCAGGTAAATACTTTTAACTTATTTTCCCTTATACGGGCTTGGGGTACGGTATATAAAATACCGCTTGGTCGGGCAATTGGCCATAACTCATTAGTAGTTGGGTATTATCAATGTGACCCTTTTAAAATTTGGTTTTGTTTGTTTTACGTCTTTGGGAGTTTAATGACCATGTCCCGGATATCCTTGGCATCATTCATGAAATGGCCACGACCTTGACACGCGGGTGTAGGCGTACACCCGACAATGTGTCCATATTTATTAAGGTATAACCGTTGGTTTCCCGCCGCGGACTTATACTATGTGGTGTGTCTATTAACCTTAAACCCGACACGAACCGGGCGACTAAACACATAACGAACATGTAATTCTTTTACAAGATTAGATCTGATTAATTATCCCAAGTTATAAAAGTTTTGTGCCATGTGCATTCAAATCAATTTTCTAAAACATTTTCAAAATGAGTCAGTTAAGTTGTATTTACCAGTGTAAACTGACGTATTTTCCCCAAAAAGATTAAGTGCAGGTTCTACACGTAATAGGCTGGCTACTCCTTAGCATCGTAGAGTCTCGCAAGCTTGGATGCCATTTATCTGTTGAACAATTCTCCTTTTTATTTTGATCCGCTTGTAGATCTATTTCAGCTACACTGTGATACTTGGATATTACATTATGTTTGGTTGAAATAAATCTATCTTATTGCTTCCGCTGTGCATTATAATTTGTGTTGTTTGACTATGATGATATCAACTACGTCACGATACTCCCCCACCGGGCCCACCGGTGACACGTGGAAATTAGGGGTGTGACAGGTTGGTATCAGAGCCAACACTGAGTGAATTAAACACTAGCCTTTTGTGTTTAATCTCAGTGCACAAATTGCACATTCTTCGAGTTCCGAGTCTAGACATCGAACATAGGACAAACTCTGTTTTGTTTTTGTTATTTGGTCTTTTATTTTTATATATATTGGTCGTTATCTTAACCATGTTTGCAGGTCGAAAATGCCGCCAAGATTTTTGAGAGGACGGGGCAAGGGCCCAGTTACGGGCCATGATCATGAAGCCGGGCCTTCGCACCGGCGGACGCCATCGATCACCATGAGTACTAGCCCGCATGAGCCATGGAGGCTCTACGTTGAACCTGGGAGGCGGTCAATCTCCCTCAGTTCCTCACCTTCGTATTTGCATTCTTTCGGGCCACAATCCGAAAACGAGCCCGACAACCAACCATCTTCTTTTATACCTTTGCAAAGATCGAACTCACACCATTCCTTTGACAACCCTACCCCTGTCTTCCAGAGCCGGTTTAACCTGGCTAATATCTTTCAAGAACCCGTGGGTTTTAACCCACTAGGACCTGAGGATCACTTCTCAGGGGATCACGCGGACGACATGGACGAAGACACGGATCCCGTGGAGCCTGCGTCCGGAACACCGAACCACCCCATCGAAATCTCCGATGGGTCATCTTTCCATGGATCACCTTATCGTAGTCCTGACATCTACGAGGCGAGGTTCAGGCAGATTGACTGGTATTTCACTTCCTCTCACCACTCGTCCCCTTACCAGCAGCAGCAGCAGCAACAGCAAAAGGATCCTTCCGAGGATTCTCGATTTGTGGCAGTCACTCTGCCACCACCACCACCAGTGGAACAGCAACTGCCTCCGGAGCCACCGAGGCGGAGAAGGTCAAACGCACGGATGTCCGTGCGAGGAGGAGTCCGCATCAGCACTCCTCAGCCCTCGAGTGGCAGTCATTATCCGCCACTTCAGGAAGAAGAAGAACCACCGATGGGAGGTCCATCAAACCCCATCCCAGAGGTCAACTCGGCGCCTATGGCGCCACCAGTGGGTTTTGACAACCCAATCCCTGCCTACGCCGGTTCAGCGGCGTATAACCCTTTTTGTTGGTCCCTCGGATGGGATCTTCTTGTTCGAAAACGTAGTTGAATCGTAAGTGATCAATGCGCATAATTCATATAATCACATAGTAGATTTATGAAGACAAAGTTCTACTCTGAATCACCGTCTGATATTCTATTGATATTGATATGAAAATGTACAAGAACCAGAAAGAACTCAGACTCACAAAAGGTTTTCTAGCTGTGAAAGTGTCAAAGGTTCAAAAGTTTTTAAACAAGCTGATCGAACAGCTATTTATAGGCAAAGTCAGGATGTGAGAGTGCTGGCCGATCGGCTAGGCTAGCCGATCGGCTGACAATGCTAACCGATCGAACAACCTAGTCGATCGGTTGGGCTGTCCGATCGGCTGGGCTAGCCGATCGGCTGGCAACATAGCACTTAACAAAATGTCGCCGTATCCTGACTTGCTTTACATACAAAACATATACAAAACATATACACAACTATACAAAATATGAATACATGCTGATGGAAGCTACAGACGTTATTGCACTAACAGACTCCCCCTCGGATGTAGCTGTAGTTCCTTCCAGCATAGTCTTTACTTTCTCCTGTTGCGTCTCCTTTCTTTAGCTTTTTGCCTTCTCTGTTCTGCTCTTTCTTCTAACATTCTCCTCCTTTTATGTCTCCCCTCAGTCAACCACCATTTTCGGTATTCTGGGTCGCCATCACGCTTTCGATCCCACTTTGGTATCTTGTTCTCTTCAGATTCGATTGGCGTTTTATCAGTTGGCGGCACATATCCCAGATTTCTTTTTCCCAGCTCCGCAGCTCTTTTAGCTATCTCTTTTGATCTTTGACTTCGCTTGTAAATCTTTAAGAACTCATCAATTTCAAGATTTCTCCATTTCGTCTTCCAATATCTTCCTGAATTGATTTCTTTTGCGAAGCAAACGTCTACCACTCCTTGATATTGCATAGCTATCTCTTTGTCTTTCTTATCATAAACTATCTTGTTGACAAACAAGCAGTCTATGTCTTTCTTCGAACAGTTAACAAGCCACATAGGATCCAAGATACTGATTTTTCGAGATTCTCCGGTGGACTTGTCATACAAAGAAATCACTGCCTCAGCTGTTGATGGATTGTATAGCCATGCTTGAAATAGATCATAAAAATCTTGTTCAATGGCTCTGAGCGGCATATTCTTCAAACACCTGGGAGGCTTTACATCCAATGTAATATCTTTCTCTCCGTTCTCCAGGTAAGTAACAATTTGTTTTGGGAACTGTGGCTTCCAATCTGGATAATTATTCGATGCTTGTAATTTGATGTAATTCCACAGATCCTGATCATGCTCACGTACTTCTGGACCGTAGTAGAACTGTTTAATGTTCTTCATTATCACCAACTCATCTACGTCCCACCAGGGTAAAGTAGCAATATCAGCTAAGAATTCAAAGTATTGAACACCCTGCTCCCTCCTGATAGCATAAACCTTCCGATCTTCTAAATAACCCCAAGACAAGATGTCTCCCCATGAAATGTTTTTGCTATGTGTGAAGAATTGAAGAGCCCTGGGTGCTTTTCTTTCTTTTGGCATGTTCTTGAACCATCTTTTTCTTTCTTCAGCAGAAATCTCTCTTGGAACTGGTTCAGGAATATCTTCAGTCGAAATCTTTTCAACAATTTTTCTTCTGATTCCGTCTTCATTCTTATCTTTGAGCATTTCTGCAAACGACGGAAAAGTAGCATCTTCTCCTTCATAGTGGAAATCAATCCCATCTTCCTCTGAATTAGAAGCATCTTCAACAATGACTTCATCATAATGATCAGCTTCATGTGGGTATCTGGGCTCAAAATCCTTTGCAGGAGACTGGGGAATTTCATCTTCAATATCGAACTTGAATTTTCCATCTTCTAACCCCAATTCTTCAAGCACTTCAGCCCTTGTTTTTCTAGCTTCTATATCTCCTTGTTGTTGAGCATTTAAGTAAATGACAGTAGGATTCGAGAGAAGTACCTGATCAACAGGTTGCTTTCCAGATGATGATGCTTCATTCTGAACTTCATCCTCCTGTTCATTGATTTCATTGTTCATCAGCTCATCCACCTTTTCTTGAACAGCTGGATCCCTGATTAACAATCCAGAAGCACCTTGATCATTGTCGTCATCGTCTTTATCATCTTTATCAGACTTATCATCAGATTCATCTTCATCTTCCTCATCTTCATCTCCAAACATCTCTATATTTGATTCTTCATCCACAATCTCACCACGAGCAATCCTTCCTTTTCTTTTTAAATCGAAGAATTTCATCAATTTTGCTACTTCTTTTGCATTATATGGCACAGGCTAAGCATTGCCAACCAGCACAAATTTGTCAGTCTTATACTCAAGTAGTAGAACTTCCCTGGCCTTTCTTTTTCTCTGAATAACCTCAACCCTTCGAATAATATTTTCAACATCAACTGGCTCAGAAGGCTCACCCATAATTAAGAATTCTAGTTCATGAGGCTCTTCAGCTTCAACCATCTCCTGATCATCTTCAACTTGTTCTTGAACTTCAACAACTTCAATCATTTCAACACTGGTTGTGAAGAAGAACCACCAACATCAGGTTGACTTGAAGATGCATCAACTACTTCAACCTCTTCAGCCACGCCTTTATTCTTTTGAGTTGCTTCTTCGGCTAAACGACGTTCACGCTCCATTCTTCGTTCATTAGCTTTTATCACATCAACCTCTTCAAAAGCAGCATGAATGTTCATTTTTAAATGACTTTCAACTATAGCAACTAGCATCTCAAGTTGTTGATCTTTCGTTACTTTATCAGCTTCCATCTCCAACTTCATTGCCTTCATCTCATTTGAAGAAGCTTCACTAATTTCACTGAGAAGCTGATTTAAAGTTTGGTTTACCTCCTTTAGTTTCTTTATCTTCAAACATAGATCAGTTATTTCAGCAGACAACAGATTAAACAGCTTTGAGTTGTCTTCAGCTTCATCCTTTGCCTTGTTTACTTCTTCCTTTTGTTGCAACAGTTCTTCTCTTAGCTGATCATGACCTTTCATCAAGAGGTCAACTTGCTTCTTTAGAATATCTCGTTCCAATTCTATTTTAGCCTTTTCTTTCTCCAATTTGTTGACCCTCTGAATTAGCTCTTTAACAGCTTTATCATTGAACATATCACTATCACCTTCAGGAAGATCTTCAGAGAAAATACCAGTAGCAGTACCAAGATCATCAAAATCAAAGTTGAAATCTGCTTCATTTTGATGCGATGACTCGGGAATATCTTGTTGAACAGGTTTAGGACTAGCTGCCTGTAACACCCCTAAAATATAAACCCTTATATTATAAAGTTCAAAGAATTGATAAACAAGAATTTACCAACTAGGAATTTAACCTAGTTGAGTTCAAGTCTTGAATTAATACATGATATGGTCAAAATAATTAAGACTTAGAGAAAATCATAGTTAAAGGGCTAAACTTGACAAAAATCAAAAGTTAATTACTAGTTGTAACAAAAATCAACCAAACACACCAAAATTGATGTGTCTGGTCGATCAAGGAAGAGAGGGGCGACAGGGGGGTTCTCAAAACCCTAGCTCTACACTAAATCTACAAATTGAAGCCTCAAACTTGTTCCAAATCAAGTTCTAAACACATATTAGTGAACACCTCGTTGTAAGGATCAAAAGGTATGTGAAATTTAGTAATTTTGTTGCATCACAAATTCTAGGTTAAATGTGAAACATGAAAAATTCAGCTTAATTACTGATGCATGGGTGAAATTAGAAGGGTTATGAGGATTAGGAACAAGCCCTAGATGATTTCATGACATGACCTTGTATAGGACTTGTAGGATTTCACAATCACCATTGTAGGTGATTAGTGAACTTCAAGAAACTTGTTAAATGCTGAAATTATAACTCTTGTTCTAGCATAATGTGAAATTAGGGAATACATTCTGAAAAGATGATGTCAAGATGCATGCAAAAATTACTATTATAGTGAAATTAGATGTTGAATCGCAAGTCATGAACTTGTTTATGAATGTAGAAAAATCTGACCCACTAGGTGTTTGTAGAAATGCCTAAGTGAGGATTTAAATGTGAAATTTGGATAAAAACGCAGATTTGATAATGGTCCATAATGATGTGATTGTGGTCATAAAAAAAGAGTTCTAAACATGTTGTAAAAACTGAATTTTCTAGGCAAAGAGTCCGGTTCATCTAGCGGACAAGCCGGAGGGAATTCACGAGGAAAAGGCGCGCTCTAAAGGTACGAAATTATTACTTCGTTACATTAAGGTTAACTATCATTCTTAAGTTATAGTGAAAAGCATGATAAACATGATTGAACCATGTGTCTTGAAAGTGACTGTGTTCCTTAATCAAGTAAACGGGTCAAAACAAGTGAAAAACATGAAACCTTGCATATCCGTAATGGTGTGTAAATTCAGCACCCTAACGGGTCAAACAAGTTCTGGAAATAAGCACGAAGCAAGTCACTATTATACAATGCATGAATTACATGGCGTGTAAGTCGAGAAGCGAACACCATAAGCAAAATAAGAAACCTTGCTCTTAATATAGGAGTTAAGGTTTAGATTGATGCATAGCAATAGTGCAAACAACTAACTAAAAAGCCTTGTAATTTAGTTCGTAAGTTAATCCCGTAGACATGCCCGCATGAGATTAGTTTAATATTATCATAAGTGAAATACAGGTATGGAGAAATTAGACCAGCCGCTTAACAAATTCTGCGAAATTAAGCTGTTTTGATGCATAAAAGAATCAGCAAAAACTGCATTTGAAACAAGTGAGTGATGTGCAGGGCTCACCGTAAATTACGGTGGTACCGTAATTTACGGTGGCCTGCAAATCTGCTACGGTGAAACCCTACTGATTTACGGTAGGCTCCAAAATGTCCAGAAGCCACCGTAACTTACGGTGACACCGTAAGTTACGGTGGAGCCCTGTTTGATGAAATTTGTTTTAATCATTTTCTTGAACAAGTGTTCGGACCTGATTCGAACACGTAAATTTCCAAGAATGATAATGCTAATGCTTGTTTAAAATATTAGTTTTCAGGTGCTCAAGAAAAGGATGATGATCAAGTAATCGAGTTGAACCGAACACACAATACTACGCTTCCGCACTTGATCCTTGATTTGTAACTATGTAGACACTAGTAGTTTTATTTTGAACATTGTTTAGTAGGTTTAACATGTAAAAGTCGTATTAAATGGGTCTCAAATCTTGAAAGTTTTTGTAAAGTCTACTTTTGGTATAAATTGTAAGGCTTACTTGCTGTTAAAAACGGGTATTATAATCTGAGTGTTACAAGTTGGTAATCAGAGCACAAGGTTGCCAATAAGTGTTCGGTTCAAGCTTGATCAAGCATCCGGTAAGAATTATTGTGTAAGTAAATTTTGATAAAATAGAATTAAATCACGAACAAATATGCATGGAAAAGAGTGTGTAAACACACTCAAACACAAGAAAAGCATGAAACAAGAACAATAGAACCAAGAGTGTGTAAGCACACTCAAACAAAAGAAAGGCATGAAACAAGAATGATTGAGTCAAGTCACGAACTTGACTAAATTAACACAAGTAAAACATGTGTTACAAATGAAATGTTTAACAATGTGTGTAAACATTTCAGTATTAAAGATGGCGGATGGAGATGATGATACGGTGCCAAGAGTCACCGAACAAATGAGGATAGTGATTGCCGAAGAGGTTGGAAAGGCGATCGAAAACAGTTTGTCAAACTTCATTGATAAAATTCAAAACACTGTTTTATCAGTGGTAGAAGAGAGAATCAAGAAGCTAGAAGATAATTCGAATCTAGCAAAGGAAAAATCTGGGGAACGGAAGCCTTGTTCATACAAGGAATTCATAGCTTGTAAACCACCTATATATAATGGGGAGGTTGATCCAATCGTGTGTCAACGATGGATAGGCGATATCGAGGGAGTATTCGAGAGAACTCATTGCGATGAGAATGACTACGTAGCTTATGGTACGGGTCAATTAAGAGGTCAAGCGAAAGACTGGTGGGATAATAAAAAGAAGGAGATTGGAAGCGAAGCGGCCAAGGCCATGACATGGGAGGAGTTTAAGACGCCGTTTCTTAAACACCATAGTCCCAAAGCGGTCATAAACAAGATCAAGGAAGAGTTCATGCAACTCAGACACGAGGGTGAATCCATAGACAAGATCACGGGGATGTTTATGGACAAAATGAAGTTCTGTGACGATCTGATAACGAACGAAGAGCAAAATGTTTATTACTACCATAACATGCTAAGCGCAGAATATAGGGAGTTCATAACCCCTTCAAAGTACGAGACCCTTACCGAGATTATCAATGCCGCTCGGGAAAGGGAGATTGAGCTGAAAAAGAGTATAGAGCGGGGTGAACGAAGGGCACAAGACATAAATCTAAGCCCTACCAAGAAAGCAAGAACGAATGAAACAACGAAGAAATCAGATGCAAAGGGCGGTACACCAAGTTGCAAAATCTGTGGCAAGAATCATAAGGGTGAATGTCGCTTCAAAGATAAGCCTTGTCCCATATGTAGAAAAACGGGACATATGGCTATATCATGCCCGGAAAAAGTGACCGTTTGTTACAACTGTTACCGAACGGGTCACAAAAGATCGGAGTGCCCGGAACTGGCAGGAAAGAAAGAAGGGCAAGACTCGAAAGGTGAAGCCTCAAAAGCCAAAGCAAGATCTTTCCAATTGACCGCTGCTGAAGCAAAGGTCGAACCTGACGTGGTCCCAGGTATATTCACTGTAAATTCAATTCCTGCACGTGTGTTATTTGATACTGGTGCGAATAAATCCTTTGTTTCATATGGGTTTATTCGGCACCCTTCATTTGTCCTAACAAAATTACCTATGCCTTTAGAAGTAGAGATAGGTAATAACAAAAGCTTTATTGTTTGCAATGTATGTGAAAATTGTACGATGAACATTGATGACGAAGAATACGCAATAGACTTGATCCCGATGTCGATGGGAGAATTTCAAGTGGTAGTGGGAATGGATTGGCTATCCCGTTACCACGCAAAGGTGGTTTGTTTCCGAAAGGAAATAAAACTAACGTCTCCTAGCGGAAAGCAAGTTACGATATATGGAGAAAAGGGAGGTAACCCGGTGATATGCACAATGCTAGAAGCTCGTAAACTCATGAAACATGGATGCAAGGCCTTTATGGTATATGCAAGCGAAACGGAAAAGGAACTCCTCAAAATTGGGGATGTACCGGTCGTGCGAGATTATGAAGACGTGTTCCCGGAGAACTACCGGGGATACCGCCAGAACGGGAGGTAGAGTTCGGAATCGAGTTGATTCCGGGCGCGAAACCCGTGGCCAAGGCGCCATACCGACTTGCACCGCCGGAGTTACAAGAATTGATGTCTCAAATTCAGGAATTTCTTGACAAGGGGTTTATCCGACCGAGTGTGTCCCCGTGGGGCGCACCAGTCTTAGTCGTGAAAAAGAAGGATGGCAGTATGCGCATGTGTATCGATTACCGGGAGTTAAACAAACTCACGGTGAAGAATCGATACCCACTTCCAAGAATTGATGATTTATTTGACCAACTACAAGGAGCAAGTTGGTTCTCCAAAATCGATCTCCGATCTGGTTATCACCAATTGAAAGTCAAGGAGGAGGACGTACCAAAGACGGCTTTTCGTACGAGGTACGGGCATTATGAATTCCTTGTAATGCCCTTCGGATTGACCAATGCACCCGCGGCTTTCATGGACCTCATGAACCGGGTTTGCAAACCCATGCTAGATAAGTCGGTAATTGTATTTATCGACGACATTTTGGTATATTCAAAGAGTGAAGCCGAGCACGTGTGTCATTTGCGGGAAATATTAGACACACTCAGACGAGAGAAGCTGTATGCAAAATTCACGAAGTGTGCTTTCTGGTTACGGGAGGTACAGTTTCTTGGGCATCTCATTAGTGCTGATGGAGTACTAGTAGATCCGTCAAAGATAGAAGCTGTGTCGAAATGGAGCCCTCCAAGAAATCCCTCGGAAATCCGAAGCTTTTTAGGGCTTGCGGGATATTATCGGAGATTCATACAGGATTTCTCCAAAATTGCCTTGCCATTGACCAAATTAACTCGTAAGTGTTGATGCATATTTTGTCTATCGCCTTCGTCAATCCGAGTCGTAGTGAAAAGCCGGAAGGAATCAAGTGCATATTGTCATATTTAGTTAGAAATGGCAAGGTGGCAATCTTGTAATTAGTGTGAACTTTCATTTAGTTGCCTTGACCATATAAATAGGAGGTATGTCATGATTTTAGTTAGAGATTTGGGAGAAGATTTTGATAGAAGATTTGGAGAAGACTTGGAGAGGAGACTTTCTAGAGAGAGAAAGTAGAGAGAGAAAGTTGTATATTTGTGATTCTTGTACCGTACACGTCAAGTTTAGCAATGGAATCACATTAGTAGTACGTTATCGTGTGTTCGGTCACGTTCGTTCACGGATTCCGCACGTGAAACGTTCGTTACGCAATCGAACGGCGTCAAAACCGGTCCTACAAGTGGTATCAGAGCTAGGAGCTCGATTGCTTGATCAAACACGTCGTTCTCGTACAGATTTCAGCCGATTCAGAGCCAAATCAAATCAGATTTCGTCGATTTCTTCATATTCTACACATTTCTTACGTTTTTCATCGGTTTTTATCAAATTGAACAGGTAAATATGGTCCGTTTCGTCTGATTTTTTGATATGTTGTGCGCATAGACCCGATCTACAATCCTACCAAATTTCAGCCCGAAACTCCAAGCCGTTTTGGAGAAATCGCGATTTTTCTGTTCGAATTTGCGTAAAAGTTCAGCTGTGGATCGCCTTTTTGAACCTTCCAGGACCGCTTATTTGGTTTTCATCGTGGTTCGCTCATAATCAATGATCTTGAATCGCTCGAAATTTCATTAGTGGACCGCTGTTTTGAACAATTGAGAACCGCTTATTCAACACAGTGAACCGCTTATATGAACCTTATAGTGTTACGTGTGAACCGCTCATACGTCAAGTATTGAACCACGTGAACCGCTTTAGTGGACTAATATGGCTCGCTTTTAAGTCAAAGTGTGGAACCGCTCATAGTGTCAACTATACAAGCTCGCTCTTTTGTCATTGTTTTCAAGGCTGCACGTGATTACATCTGAGTGGCCTAATCAAAATTCAATTAAGTGAAGGTGTCGGCTACTTTTATTGAATGGCCCAATAGAACGATAGTTGATGTTTGTATGTTGTCGGCCATTGGTACTAGGTAAAAGCCCAATCACAGTGGTTGTTATTTTACACCACCCACTTGCAACGAGCCCCAATCAACGGCCTATTCCACCGCCCAAAGTACCCAACCATTAAACCCACTTGCACCGCCCACATTAATAACTCAAGACCCAATCACAAGCTTTAAAAGAAAGGCCCAATCTCTGCTGTTCTTGTTCACTGCCCAATTTAGATTTTTTTCCCGAAAAATGGCAATGGTGTTTGATGAACAGGAGAACTATTATTTCGAAAGATTTAATGATTGGCATCACGGATATCTAGATGAGGGTTATAGAAAAGTGAGCAAAGATGGATGGGCAAAAAGGTTTAAATATTTCGTGTGTCTAAAAGACGAAACGTTGGATGATCTTAAAGACCGATATAGTGTTTTACTGAATTATCTGAAAGATCATGAGATATATCCGTCAAATGTTGAAAAATTGGAGAAATTTGCAGATGCATTACCGATTGAATGGGGTGAATGTTTGAAGAATTTAAGGGAGAAGTCAAATTTTTCAAAACTACCTCTAAGTCAATTCATCAGCAAACTTAAAGCTCATGAACTTGAAGTTAGAAAGAAAAAGAAAGATTTGATCAAGGTTTTGGAGTATAATGTGCTAGATCTAAGTTCAGATGTGATTGAAGAGATGCACAAAAGAGTTACTAAATGTATCAGGGCAAAACATGTGCTGAAATACCATTTCAAACGAGGTTGTTATATTGATAATAATGGAAATCCTCTTGATTTCGTTAAAATGTTCTGTGCAGGTACATTCACAGCAAAGGAAGAAGAAAGTCCAAAAGCTGAAGAATCGGTGAAGAATGAAACAGTGTGCTCTAAGTGTGACAACGTCAAGACTGATAATGACAAACTCGTGAAAGACATGGCAAGTTTGGCATTTGAAGTCAAAAAGTTGAAAGACGAGAAGCACGTTGCTGAAAATCAGATTCTTTCTCTGGAAAAAGATTGTGAGAAGTTGAAAGCTGAAAATGACAAACTGTTGGTTGATTTTGACAGTTTGACTTTGAAAAATCAAGAATTTGAGGAGCAAGTGAAAATTCTTGAAGATGGGAGAAATGTGTTTAGTAAAAACAACATTGAAAAACAAAAGATGATAAATTCCCATCTTCAGAAGATTGTCGAACTTGAAAAAGAAGGTGAAAGCGCTCAAAAGAGAATCAAAGAGTTGGTAAAAGAGCTTGAAATCAAACAGAAATCTTCAGAAGATTTAGATTTCTGGATTAAACTTGAAAACAAGAATCTGAATGCGAATGAATCAAAATTTCAGGAACAGATAAAAGTTTTGATGAATGAAAAATCTGTTCTTGAAAATTTGAAGAATGATAATGAAAAAACTATCAAGTCTCATTTTGGGAGAATATCTCAACTTGAAAGTGAAGCTGAGAATTCGAGGAACAAAATTGATGAACTTGAGAAGAAATTGATAGGTTTTGTGATTAAATCTGACAGTTTGAATTTTCCCTGTCCAAAACCAATCAATTCAGTTCCAATAAGTGACGTAGTCACAAACTTTGACTCTGTCAAAGTTGAAGATTGTGATGAGACACCTGATGATGAAAATGTTAAAAAAGAAAAACAAAAATTGTTTTTAAAGTTGAAAGAAAAATTTCAGAAAACTGTTCTGCAATCAACTGAAAAAGGTGAATGCTCTAAGCAAAAGTCTTTGAAGAAGAAAGCAGAACAGAAACAAAAATATAATAAAAGTTCATCGGGTCGATCATCCAATCAAAAACAAAAATTGCAAAAAGTAAAAAATGAAAATTCAAAAATTGTTGGTAATAAGTGGTGCAGGTTAGACCACAGTGCTCAAGAGACAAATCCAACAATCAAGAGGAGAAAGGAATATCACCAAGCCAAACAGTGCTTTGATCTGAGCGTTTGGTATGAAGATGGTGATTGGTACGATAACAGAGTGTGTTACCGATGCGGTTATCAAGGACACATTGCTGTTAACTGCCGAAATTGGAGATTTGAGACAAAAAGATGCTATAATTGTCAAATCAAAGGACACATTGCCAGAGATTGCTCAAGAAGATCGAATGACAGATTGAGGGCTAATTCTCAGAAAATGGCAAAGAAGATACCAGTCGTTGTCAAGCCCAAAGAATTGAAAGTTTCGGGCCAAAACGTCAGAGAACAGAAGGTCAAAGAACCTAAAGTTCAAGAAACAAAAGTGAAGCTTTCTCAGGGGCAGAAAGATCGACTGAGGAAAAAGAGAAAGAAAGCGAGAGAATATCTCGAAAAGATTTTGTCCTCGGGTTCACCCGACAGATCGAAGAAGAGTTTTGATGAATCAACTTCCTCGGCTGCAAAGTCAAGCAAGATGAATTCTTCAGATACAAATCTGAGGACTAAAGAGGATAAGAAGAAGAAAGTGAAGTTTTCACTTCCTGGCAATGAATCTGTTTCTTCGGAAACAAAGGAGCCACATGTCGGCGATGAATCTGACTCATTAAAGTCAGACAAGCCACATTCAGGCAATGATTCTGGTATGGTAAAACCAGAAGAGCCATGTGTTGAGGTAAAGGTCGAGAATTCTAGTTTAACAATAGATGAGAAAAACTTTCCATCATTGTTGAACAAGAATTCAAAATCACCCAAGGCTGGTCAGGCTTGGGTGAAACTTTTCAAATAGAAAAACCTGACTTGCCGGAGCTCCCAGGTTTGTAAGCGTGGAGCATGAATTGGCATTTTTTTAAAAAAAATATGTGTTTGAAGATTTTGCAGGAATTGCCGGAGATCCCAAGATGGTATCGTGGATCATGAATCGGCATCTTTCTTGAATTTTATTCGGTAACGTCAATCATGCAAACGGTAAAGAGGTTTGGTTGTGTTTGTGAATGTTTTACAAGTGGTACAGAGGATTCTGGACTGCATATGGTAAATCAAGGACATTAACTTGTACTTGGATTTTCCTACTTTTGTGTAGAAAACAAGATGATGAAGTAACCCCGTACCTAAACTGTTTGGTAAACAAACTAAGTTTTCCGGAAAAGCCATTTTGATTAAAACAAACTTAAGTGTTTTGAAATCACAATGGGAAAATAGTTTGTTGTGAGGGGGAGTTCTGATTGTTTATGCCAAGTGGATGGAGAATTGAAGTGATTCTCATCAGGTTGTCAAGTTTGTACAGTTTGTTTCAAATTTTCCCAGAAAATCAAAATTGAAACATATTTTGATTTTAACGGGAGAAAAATTTTAAAAAAAATTAGAAATTTGAAAATGTCAAAAAACATTAAAAATTTAAAAATGAGTTTTGTTGTGAAAAAGAGGAAATGATTGTAAATCAGTGGACTATCACAGCATGCTAAAGAAATGTAATGTAAAATGTGATAAACGGTCTCACTGATGATGTGACGATAGGTTTTTGTACATTTAGTAGATTTATTCGGGATATAAACCTAAAATTTCAAACTTGTGAAATTCGTGGGGAACACTACTTGGATATATAGGTAACCCCTGAAATCTCGTTTGAAAGGTCTCGTATTCTGATATACTAGGTGTTTATACTCTATGATGTCTGGGGTATTATTCCGGGACTTCTGCTGAACTGTAGTTCTGACCTAGTCCTTGGCTAATACTTTCCACAAAATGCTTGAAATATAGCATAAAGCCCTCAGTTGATTAGACAATAAAATTGATAATCATCTGTTGTAGCTGAAAAGATCCTCTAAAGGGGACACACTGCTAAGTCGAAGCTGATATCTCTCTGCTGAACGGAAGTTCTGACCTGAGATCCCTCAGTTCTCGCATCTTTCCCCTAATTTATGTACAGACATCATTGTAGTGTTCATACCTGTAAGACTGAATATTGGGATTCTGGATACGGGAGTATATTCAAGAGGTGGGACACATGAATTGAACTAAGTTCATAAAATACCTAAATAGTATCCTGAATAGATTGAAAATTGTATGAAAATTTAAGAGGACAATTATATCGTCAATCTACGTGAATCGTTTAGAACTTAAAACGATTAAAAGCTTAACGGTGCTTGTGTCATGTCTCAAAAACTGATATGATCCTCTTGCACAAACTCACAAAAATATGTTTGTTTTGCATTTAAATTTCTGTCTTTGCATTTATGTTTCATATTTTCAAAAATCCAAAAAGATTTTCGACAACTGATGGTGAAGAGCTGATTTTCAAAATCTCAAAGGCTAAACTTGATGAACATACAGGTTGGTTAAGACATTTGAAATGTTTAAAATGATTCATTAATTTTTTTTAATTTGAATTAGAAATTGAAATGTTTCAAATTTGTGATTAGTGTTTAATTTGTAAAAATTCTCAAATGATTTGTTGATTCATTAAGTTGAATCACAACTTTATTTGTTTGTGATAGAGTGTTTGAGATATATGCAGATGATGCAGATGATGAGCTGAACAGAGAAGAAGTCGGGAGATAATTTCTATGGTGGTAACAAATCCCAGATGTCTATCCTAGCAGGGTGATAGGGGAAGTCTGATGAAAGTTATAGCCAAAGAAAGAAAGATCCAGGCAGAATTTCTGAAGAAGACCAAACTATATCCGAGAATGTCATGTTGAAGACTCTCACTGAAGATTCCATCAACATTCAATCTGTTGATACGCAAAGCCAGGTGTCGATCCCAAAAGCACGGAAGCTTGACGCAAGGGGGAGCCTGAAGAGTCTGAAGAAAAAGAGCAACAGAAGCTGAAGATAGATCCACCGGGATTCTGTTCAAGCAAGAGGAACTCAAGAGAGAGAGAAAGTCAAGTCGCTACGAGTTTCACTACGAGATTGACTACGGCAATATCCAAGGGGGAGATTGTTGATGCATATTTTGTCTATCGCCTTCGTCAATCCGAGTCGTAGTGAAAAGCCGGAAGGAATCAAGTGCATATTGTCATATTTAGTTAGAAATGGCAAGGTGGCAATCTTGTAATTAGTGTGAACTTTCATTTAGTTGCCTTGACCATATAAATAGGAGGTATGTCATGATTTTAGTTAGAGACTTGGGAGAAGATTTTGATAGAAGATTTGGAGAAGACTTGGAGAGGAGACTTTCTAGAGAGAGAAAGTAGAGAGAGAAAGTTGTATATTTGTGATTCTTGTACCGTACACGTCAAGTTTAGCAATGGAATCACATTAGTAGTACGTTACCGTGTGTTCTGTCACGTTCGTTCACGGATTCCGCACGTGAAACGTTCGTTACGCAATCGAACGGCGTCAAAACCGGTCCTACAGTAAGGAGGAAAAGTTCGTGTGGGGCATTAAGCAAGAGGAAGCTTTCCAAACACTCAAGGAAAAGTTGACCCACGCTCCGGTACTGACATTACCGGAAGGGACTGATGACATGGTGGTTTACTCGGACGCTTCTCAATTGGGGCTCGGGTGTGTGTTAATGCAACGAGGCAAGGTCATCGCCTATGCCTCGAGGCAATTGAAGATTCATGAAAATAAATATCCGGTACACGACTTAGAATTAGAGGCGGTGGTGTTTGCCTTAAAGATATGGAGACATTACTTGTACGGAGTAAAGTTTACAATCTTTACCGACCATAAAAGTTTGAAATATTTCTTCGACCAGAAGGAATTAAACATGCGGCAAAGACGGTGGTTGGAAACCGTCAAAGAATTCGATTGCGAAATACATTACCACCCCGGTAAGGCCAATGTAGTGGCCGATGCGCTGAGCCGCAAAACAGATTATACCCCGATACAGGTACGATCAATGCAACTGGTTGTGACTTCAAGTTTACTAGAACGAATTCGAGAAGCACAGGATGAAGCTGTAAAGGCGGAAAACTGGAAAAAGGAAAGAATTATCGGCCAAGTTAAAGACCTTGAGGTGGGCAGTCACGGCCTAAAGACTCGTTTTAATAGAATCTGGGTCCCTAACACATGTGGGGTTAAGAAGCTTCTACTTGATGAAGCTCATAAATCCCGTTATTCCATTCACCCGGAGCGACCAAAATGTATCATGACTTGAAGCAAAACTATTGGTGGCCCGGAATGAAGCGCGACACCGTGAAATACGTGGAAAAGTGTTTGACATGCCTACAAGTCAAGGCGGAACACCAAAAGCCATATGGTAAACTTCAACCGTTAGAAATCCCGGTTTGGAAATGGGAGCAAATTACGATGGACCTATTGACCAAACTGCCTAAAACAAGTCGTGGTTTTGATGCTATTTGGGTAGTCGTGGATAGGTTAACTAAAAGCGCTCACTTTATTCCCATTCGTGAGACTTATACATCTGAGAAAATGTCGGAGGTTTACACCAATGAAATCATAGCAAGGCATGGGGTACCGATATCCATTGTGTCAGACAGAGATACTCGGTTTACTTCGAAATTCTGGCGTGAATTCCAAGAACAGATGGGAACTAAATTGTTCCTTAGCACTGCTTACCATCCACAAACGGATGGGCAGAGCGAAAGAACAATACAAACGTTGGGTGATATGCTGCGGGCTTGCATTATTGACTTTGGAGGTAGTTGGGATGTCCATTTACCCTTGGTCGAATTCGCATATAACAATAGCTATCACGCGAGTATTAAAATGGCCCCGTATGAGCTATTATATGGCAGAAAATGTCGGACTCCAGTATGTTGGGGAGAAGTGGGTCCGCGAGGGCTAGCACCTGCTGATATAATCCGAGCTACAAATGCGAAAATCGACATAGTTCGGGCACACTTGAAAGCGGCTCAAGACCGGCAAAAGGCATAAGCAGATAAAAGAAATAGGCCAATCGAATTTCAGGTTGGCGATATGGTCATGCTAAAGGTTTCCCCCTGGAAGGGTATTATTAGATTCAGAAAGAGGGGAAAGTTAAGCCCAAGATTTATTGGGCCATTTAGAATCACTGAACGGGTTGGTAAAGTAGCTTATCGACTTGAATTACCCGAAGAGTTGAGTGGAATTCATAGCACATTCCACGTATCACATCTCCGAAAATGTTTGGCCGATGAAACTGCTCATATCCACTACGATGATATCGAAGTGGATAACAGCCTCAACTATGCAGTAAAACCGATTGCAATTTTAGATCGTAAGGAGAAAAGTTTGAGGAACAAAGTGATAAACCAAGTCAAGGTCAAATGGGAGCACAGAAAAGGGTCAGACACTACTTGGGAATCCGAAGAGGAGATGCGACGTCTACACCCTACATTATTTGGTACGTAATTCGGTTTCGGGGACGAAACCCTTTTTAAGGGGGGTGGACTTGTAACACCCCTAAAATATAAACCCTTATATTATAAAGTTCAAAGAATTGATAAACAAGAATTTACCAACTAGGAATTTAACCTAGTTAAGTTCAAGTCTTGAATTAATACATGATATGGTTAAAATAATTAAGACTTAGAGAAAATCATAGTTAAAGGGCTAAACTTGACAAAAATCAAAAGTTAATTACTAGTTGTAACAAAAATCAACCAAACACACCAAAATTGATGTGTCTGGTCGATCAAGGAAGAGAGGGGCGACAGGGGGGTTCTCAAAACCCTAGCTCTACACTAAATCTACAAATTGAAGCCTCAAACTTGTTCCAAATCAAGTTCTAAACACATATTAGTGAACACCTCGTTGTAAGGATCAAAAGGTATGTGAAATTTAGTAATTTTGTTGCATCACAAATTCTAGGTTAAATGTGAAACATGAAAAATTCAGCTTAATTACTGATGCATGGGTGAAATTAGAAGGGTTATGAGGATTAGGAACAAGCCCTAGATGATTTCATGACATGACCTTGTATAGGACTTGTAGGATTTCACAATCACCATTGTAGGTGATTAGTGAACTTCAAGAAACTTGTTAAATGCTGAAATTATAACTCTTGTTCTAGCATAATCTGAAATTAGGGAATACATTCTGAAAAGATGATGTCAAGATGCATGCAAAAATTACTATTATAGTGAAATTAGATGTTGAATCGCAAGTCATGAACTTGTTTATGAATGTAGAAAAATCTGACCCACTAGGTGTTTGTAGAAATGCCTAAGTGAGGATTTAAATGTGAAATTTGGATAAAAACGCAGATTTGATAATGGTCCATAATGATGTGATTGTGGTCATAAAAAAAGAGTTCTAAACATGTTGTAAAAACTGAATTTTCTAGGCAAAGAGTCCGGTTCATCTAGCGGACAAGCCGGAGGGAATTCACGAGGAAAAGGCGCGGTCTAAAGGTACGAAATTATTACTTCGTTACATTAAGGTTAACTATCATTCTTAAGTTATAGTGAAAAGCATGATAAACATGATTGAACCATGTGTCTTGAAAGTGATTGTGTTCCTTAAACAAGTAAACGGGTCAAAACAAGTGAAAAACATGAAACCTTGCATATCCGTAATGGTGTGTAAATTCAGCACCCTAACGGGTCAAACAAGTTCTGGAAATAAGCACGAAGCAAGTCACTATTATACAATGCATGAATTACATGGCATGTAAGTCGAGAAGCGAACACCATAAGCAAAATAAGAAACCTTGCTCTTAATATAGGAGTTAAGGTTTAGATTGATGCATAGCAATAGTGCAAACAACTAACTAAAAAGCCTTGTAATTTAGTTCGTAAGTTAATCCCGTAGACATGCCCGCATGAGATTAGTTTAATATTATCATAAGTGAAATACAGGTATGGAGAAATTAGACCAGCCGCTTAACAAATTCTGCGAAATTAAGCTGTTTTGATGCATAAAAGAATCAGCAAAAACTGCATTTGAAACAAGTGAGTGATGTGCAGGGCTCACCGTAAATTACGGTGGTACCGTAATTTACGGTGGCCTGCAAATCTGCTACGGTGACACCCTACTGATTTACGGTAGGCTCCAAAATGTCCAGAAGCCACCGTAACTTACGGTGACACCGTAAGTTACGGTGGAGCCCTGTTTGATGAAATTTGTTTTAATCATTTTCTTGAACAAGTGTTCGGACCTGATTCGAACACGTAAATTTCCAAGAATGATAATGCTAATGCTTGTTTAAAATATTAGTTTTCAGGTGCTCAAGAAAAGGATGATGATCAAGTAATCGAGTTGAACCGAACACACAATACTACGCTTCCGCACTTGATCCTTGATTTGTAACTATGTAGACACTAGTAGTTTTATTTTGAACATTGTTTAGTAGGTTTAACATGTAAAAGTCGTATTAAATGGGTCTCAAATCTTGAAAGTTTTTGTAAAGTCTACTTTTGGTATAAATTGTAAGGCTTACTTGCTATTAAAAACGGGTATTATAATCTGAGTGTTACACTGCCTTGAATCCAGTGATCTCTACATAATCATCATCACTTGTTTTCTTTTCTGCTTCAACAACTGGAACTTCTTTTGTTTGTAACTCTGGTTCTTTTGGAATTTCAACACTTGGAGTTGTTTCTTCCTGAACGTGTTGTTCTTTCTTTCCATCTTTGTCCTTTTGAGACTCAGCTCCTGTTTTCTTCGCCCTGACATTTCTTGGAATGATACCAGCTGGAGCTGCTTTTCTTTTCTTTCTTTGTTTCTTTGATTTATCAGGATCATACGGAGAATCTTCATCATCTGATCCCTTTTGTTTCTTTGAAGGTCTTTTCTTTAATTGAGCTTTTCCTCTTCCAAGTGTTTCAGGAATCAATTCAGAATCAGATTGTGTGGCTTCAGAATCTTCATCACTTGAACTACTTTGAGCTTTTGTTTCTGGTTCAACACTTGTAGCTTTTTCACCATGAACACTTGTTCCTTGAGCTTGTTGTGCTGCAACCTCTTCATTCTTTTTCAAATAACCTTCCAAAGATTGCTTTAATAGTTCAGCTCCTTGTTCAATCACCACAGATGGTTCCAACACAGTCTCATCAACCAACTTCTGCTGTGGCTCTCCAGAAGACCCTACAAGACAAACATAGACAACAAGATTAGAAACATTTAAAGTATATGTGATCTAAGTGTCTTAATGCTCCCCCTTTCACTATACCCTTTTCTCCATCTTTCGGAATAACAACCGCAAGGGATGACTTAGGTGTCCTTTTTCTTTTTCCGTCTCTGACGCACCACCACCTAGTCTTCTTCTCAGTCATTTCGTTCATCTTTGCATCTTCATTGTCGGAATCACTATTCTCATGTCTCCATCTCTCATTGTCAGGAGAAACATACTTTTTATCCTTGATTCTTCCAATCAATTGCTTTGTCTTCTTATCAACTTCTTTAGTAACTCTCAGAATTGTTTCATGTGTAATGTTTCTAACTTCCATAACATCACTTCTGATCTTTGGAAGATCCTTGATCTTATCATTTAACAACATCATGACAAATCTTGGATACATGATATACTTATCTCCTTCTGCCAAGCAATTCTCTTTCATATACTCAAATATCACTTGAGAAATATTATACCTTCTGTTCAACACCAGACTTGTAACCATGTTCATAATATAATCAGACACTTCGTCATAGGCTCCTTTCCTGTGTGATAAAGAGTGAACCATGCAATGTAGCAAGTATCTATAAGATTTTGAGAAATTTGTTTTCAACATCTTTCCATTTATATGACCTGTAAAGCCCATTCTGCACCACAAGCCTTTAGCGAGATGTTCAGACATGATTGTTGGATCACTGTAGGTCTAGAACTCTCCTAACATCTCCTACACCAAACTCAAACTCCACATCTATGTCTTTTCCTGCTTGGTCCTTCTTTCTCAACATTGCATGTATCATTTTGTCTGATTCTTCATATCTAGCTGTGTTCCAGAACACTCTAACATGTGATTCATAAATAACTGTTTTATCAGATAGAGCCTTGGCTACTCTACTTTCTCTCAAGAATTTGGCCATCTTTTCAACCACAGTACCATTTGTGGTGTCAGAATCAATTGCACAATAAACATTGTGGCCTTTATCTGTGTCCTTGAGGATGAAACAGATGTGAGTATATGAAAATTTTACCAACACTGGAGAATCCTATGAGTTAGTACTATAGGATCGAATGGCTTGTCCGATCGGTTAGCATTGCTGTCCGATTGGTTGGCATAGCAATGAAAACTTCATTATATAAAAATTGATCAATCGGTTAGCATATCCGATCGGTTAGCAAGGCTATTTGATCGGCTGGTAAAATCTGTCCGATCGACTGGCATTTCAGAAATGAAGTATCAGGAATGTTGTCCGATCGGCTGGTAAAGCTGTCCAATCGGTTAGCAATGAAAGCTACACAAGATGGTGTCCGATCGGCTGGCAATCACTAACCGATCGGTTGGAATTTCTGCACAAAGACCTATGAAAGTATGAAAATGATGTCCGATCGATTAGCAATGCTGACCGATCGGCTAGCAATGTTGTCCGATCGGCTAGGAATGTTGACCGATCGGCTAGCATTCATCTGATCACAAATTCCATCAAGTGTTGGCACAAATTTCAAGGCATCAATAATAAACTATCCTATGCATCAACACAAGCAGATAAACATCATTGCTATTCGATCGGCTGGTCTAGCCGATCGGCTAGCATCTGTCACAGACTCGGCTAGAAACTACTCTTAACAGATGCTTCAAAATTTTATGCACAAAAACACAAATCAAGCATAGATCTAGAATCCTAATGATGTCGCGATCAAAACCCTATGCTTAACTTTATCTAAAACATCCTACAAAGAGTCTAATTTCTCTAAAGAACCGCCGACAGCTGTAACAATATAATCTCAGATCTATCAACTTTAATCATGATTTTCAAAAATTGAAACGGTAAACATGTAGATCTTGTCATTGCGAACAAAACCATATGAACAGATTTTCTCAAAACACCCTAAATCTTCCTAGATCTAAGTTTAAAGATCCGAAAGACGAAGAACATGATGAACATGATGAAATTCAAAGATTTGGAAGTGAAATACGTACCTTTGCCATTGAAAATGATGAGCACACCAACAAATCAATGATATGATGCAAAGAGAATCAATGAAATCAAGTAAGAATAGTGAATCGATTTGAGAGAGAATAAGTTAGCCGAACGAATGAGTAAACCGTTTGACTGAACTATGACCGGCTATATATAGGTAACCTTGAATCGGCTAGGCCAGCCGATCGGCTGGCAATGCTAGCCGATCGGACAGCTTGTCCGATCCAAGTGATCTTTTGACTTTCAAACCGATTTGACTTTTTGACCTTTTTCACACTATCAGTGTACGAGAAATCCACTTAAGTATCTAGGTCCAAGCTAATGACCCTAGGTACTTAAAATGTTTACCAAGTTCAACTTAATGACCTTGGTTGACCTGAAGCAAAGACATACTAATGTTTTGATCAACATTTTTTAGAAAATTTACAAGTTTCAAATTAATGAACTTGCATTTTGACTTTTCATTTTCTCTGTTTGTATCAAGATTAGCTCCCAACCCGTCTTTCAGTTCAGAACAACTTCCAGCATCTGCATCAGACTGTGAATCTGAAGATTAACTCTCTGCTTTGGTTTGTCAAAAATAAAACAGAAAAAAAAATCTATTTGAATTATTTTTAATGCAGATTCTAGACTAGAAATGAATAACAGAAACTGAAACACATAATATAATGAAAGTAATCTATTTACAGACATATTTTTGGCGAGCGTGTTAGGGAATCATATCAGCTACCGACAAGTTTCAAGTACCGTTAAGCTTGAAAACATTATAAGCTTTAAACAATTTACTTTGATTGTCAATATACTGATCCATCTTAAATTTTCATACAAGTTTCAACTTGTTCAGGATACGAATTATGTGAATTAAGAACTTAAACTTATTTATGTGTCCCACCTCTTGAATATACTCCCGTATCCAAATCCCAGTATTCAGTCTTGCAGGTGAATATACTACAATGATATCTGTCCATAATTTAGGGACAAAATGCGAGGGATGAGGGATATCAGGTCGATACTTCCGTATGCGCAGAGAGATATCAGCTTCGATTTATCGGTATGTCCCCTTTAGAGGATCTTTTAGCTACAACAGCAATGATTATCAATTTTATTGTTTAATCAGCTGAGGGCTTATGCTATGTTTCAAGCATTTGAGCAAAGTATTATCCAAGGACTAGGTCAGAACTTCCATTCAGCAGAAGTCCCGGAATAATACCCCAGACATCATTGAGTATAAAGACCTAGTATACCAGAATAAGAGACTTTTCAAACGAGATTTCAGGGTGATGAAACAATGGTTAACCGGGTAGGGTTAACTCACTGGTCTCGTATAGAAGGGTTAATCCCTTCCTCTCGAGGATCGCTGGCTGGATCACCGGTGGGTTGATCTCCTGCACAAGGAAACAAACCGTGACTCGTAACAAGGAGGATGGGGTGGGGGGTGCTCCTTGTTACCACTCTCCGACGTGAGAATCAGTAGTCTGCTTGGGAAGCAAAGTATGATAGTAGTAGTAGTGAGAGAGTTGTGAAGAGATCCCTCAAACCTGGTTTGGGGTTGGTATTTATAGCCGAGGAGTGAAGGGGGAGGATGATGGACGGACTGACGACATGCTGTACCTTTGCAGGTGTGTCAGGCTTGTCGGGTATGGAGGTAACGCCACGTCAGTCTGTCCCTTACGTAGACCTGACAGGTGACTGTCATTGGTGCTACTTGCATTGTGGTGTCAGTCCCACTTGTTGAGCACACAGGATGCGGTGCGAGACGCATCGCTGCCTGCGGTAAGTTCTAACGTTACCGCGTCTCTTGCTTGTGATCAAGAAATACGTGAGATGCGGTGCCAGCCGCATCATCGTCCGTGGAGACTGTTGCCTACATCCCTTGTCGTGACGAAAATGCCCATATGATGCGGTGCCAGCCGCATCGTTATGTTCATCTGCTTCTACATACAAGGTAAGGCTGCTCATCCTCTGACCGATTGGATTCGAAGGATGTGCCCGCATGGACGCGGTTCGTTGCTGGTGGGGGTTCGTTTGATACGGTTGATGGTCGATTTAGGACCAAACCCCTTCAAGTCCCCCCAGTCTAGTGTTGCTGCCTCGTGCAAGTTGCATGTGGGAGGAGCACGGGACTATAGTGTTGGAAGGTAGTTGGCAGCCTGGAGAAAATTCTAGGCCATGTAGATGGCGTTCGATTTTCGTAAATAAAGCTGGAGATCTGGTAGAGTCATGTGACGTCTCTTCCGTATCAGTGAAGAAGTTTCGTCTGATGCGAAATTCTCAGCCGTTGGGTAGTGAGCTACCTTTTGGCGATGTCAGCAGGTTGGTTGCCACCTGTTGGTGTGTCGAACCATCCTCTGAGATCGTGTCTCTGTCTTCGAACCAACCTCTGAGGTGGTGAATGAAGAAGAGAGGTGGCTTCGAACCAATCTTTGAGACCGTGATCGAAGATGACTATGCTGTAAGTGCTTTGCTCAAGCTCTATGTTCAGCGATTGGACATGTAATGATGATCCCTTTTTGTGGGGTGTTTGTGTTCATCATTTCATCTCTCAAGTAACCGCACGTTCTTTGCGGTTACCTCGTTGCGTCACTGTTGGCCATGTTTGGTCGAACAATTTGAATCTGTACTATGGGTCAATAAACATGGTTATAGGCAGGGATATGCCCACCATTGTTTATTCTATGCGGTCCATAGGTGGGCAAACAAAGTCATAAGCAGACTTGTTACCGTTGTTCGGTCGCTTGTTGTTCGACGAGATCTTTTTGGATGATTGGGGATCTTGTCTGTACTCGTTCGGGAGCCACTTGCCTTCACGCTCCAATAGTTTTCCTTGAAGTAGCCTCGTTCATCTGTGTGATGACTTAGTCATGGCTCTTCCGTAGCAACCATTTGCGGAGGTAAAGGTGTATCCGCAGCGACTCATGAGTGTCTGCGGTTTTGTAACAAAAGACTCGCTTTAAAAGAGTGTTTTGCCTGGATGCGGCTCTTGAAGGTTCAGGAGTCAGGGTTGCTAATGTGCGGTCGCGTATATTCCCTTCCTTCTTCCCTATGGAGAAGCTGTTTACATACCTCTGTGGTTGTGAACCGGACAGGAGGGATTTGAAGCTTAAAGAGAAGGAAGGCAGTGCGGTTTACCTGTTCCTGAGATGTGGTTCAGTCCAAAGAACAACGCTGGTTCTGTGCATCTGACACACCTGTATGGGCTCGTGTGTGTCATCTCCGCATATTCCACGTGTGCTCGTGGGTATGTGCGGTTAGGTATTATACCCCCTTACATAATTTAGAGATATATATTTTTGCCTAGTTTTAGGGGTATGTAAAAAAAACGACATGCGGTGTGGGTTATGGTGCGGTAAACGAGAGAAACCGCATGCCGCTTATAATTGGATAATGTAGTCGCTTTTTTGTTGCATACGTGGCTTGACCACACGTGTGAGTTGGTGGAAGTTGGTGAGATCTTTCTGGCATGTGCTGAAATGAAAGGACATTTGCACTGCCCGAGGGCATCAAATGCACTGTAGCAGGAGTGTAAACGTCTCCTATGTCAGGCGCATGGGCGGCCACGCGCGCGTGGTAAATGTCAGCGGAAAGGTCGCTCGACACGTGGTGTCACCTAATTCGCTCTTTTTGAACGTGATGATTCCGTTTTCATGCTGCATTAATTGCGATGAGTATATAAGGGGAAACCGTTCGTGGTTTCCCCTCACTTGTTCAAAATTTCAAAAATTCCGGTGAGAGAAAAAGTTTCCTTTGTCATCTCCGATAAGATTTTCTGAAATTCCGGTGAGGTGGTTTGAGTTTTTAGTACTCATTTCCTTTTCTTCTACATTTCTGATGGCTGAACCATCAAATCCACACAATGTGGAGGGTGAAAACCCTGAACAGCCACTGGCAGGGGCTGATGAAGATGAAGAGGGTGATGGTGGAGCAGTCGGTGGTGGTTTACCGGTATTGAAGTGGTCAAAAAATTATTTTGACAATCTGATGACTATCATTCAAATGCCCAAAGAGTATGGGGCTATCTACCCTCAAGAGGGGGACACCGGTGTTGATGCTCCGGCAGGGCATATTACCCTGTGGGCGGAGTTTTTTTATGATGGCAACCTCCGACTGCCATTGACGGTGTTTGTTGCTGAAATTCTGGAATTCTACCAGATACACATCTCTCAGCCGAGTCCGTTTGGGATGTTCCGGATCAGAAATTTTGAGTACACCTTCCGTGCTCATGGTTTAGAGGTGTTGGTTGAAAACTTCCGGCGGTTTTACCACCTGACGGTGAACACCGTTTTCTTCTCGTTTAATCAACTTCATGGAAGCAAGAAGCTGATGACCCCTCCCAAGGGTGTCACAAAGTGGAAGATGAAGTTTTTCTATCTTAAGGCTTGTGCGGTAGCCGCAAAGATGACTTTGCGGAACGTGAATGCGGATCTCCCTACGGAGAATATTGTTGTTGCTACCGCAAAGACTGTCAGCTGGTTTTCAATGCTGCAACCTATTGAACTCAAAAGATTGGACAATAATGAGTTGTGGGTGTTGCGGATGATGCTGACCAGGGCGGATAGAAAAGCAAGGCCCGTTTTGCGGGAAAAAAGTGGTGGTAAGCCCTTTATTCTTGCGCATTTCCTTGCTTCCTTGCTTCTTCCTACTCTTTATTAGTTTGCATATTTTTTGATAGAGATGCGGTCAGCCTATTGAGGATGTTTGATCCCACCTTTAAAGGCAAGGTTGAACTGCTTCCGTGCGGGGAACGTGAAGGCTTCAACCTGGAGATTGTTGGGAACTTCCGCGTTCCCGATCGCCCGACATTGAAGTAAAAGTTGTCCCCAAGAATATACCATTGTAATCTGCTTGCTTATTTACATGCAGGTGATCTTGGAAACTTGGGGAAGTTTGAGGTAAAAGTTGTCCCCAAGAAACATGTAAACAAAAAGCATGCAGAGAAAACCGCGCGGGGCGTGGTAAGAAAATTCTTGAAGGTTCTGTTGTCCCTCCTTTAGTGTCCCAAGCCGCAGGTACCTATCATTCTTGTTACCGCAGATATACCAATTACGTGGTAGTATCTGTCACCCTTGAGGGTTTGGGTTTTCCAGGTGGTAGTGTGGCTGTAGGTGGGACTGCTGCGGATTCCACCGTTGCTGGTGAGAAAAGAAAACCGGAGCAGACAGCTGCTGGTGGTGGTGAATTGAAACGTCGGAAACTGCAGTCAAAAAGGGCTGCTCCGACACAAAAGAAACTTGCGGTCACTGCTGGTAAGTGTAACCGTTGCAAGTGTTTTTGTATGCACTTGTTTTCTAATAGTTGGTGTTTTCTTTGTATTGCAGAACCACAAGATGCAGGATTTTCTTTCTTTGATGTTCCCTTGTCTCCCTCGCATACCACAGCTGCGGATGCGAGGGTACCAAAGGAACCTGCGACACCTTTTGTTAAGGTGGTTCCTGATCCAACCGTGCAGGCGGAGAGGACCGTGGAGAAGGTCGCGACCCAGATTTTCGATACCGCTGATTCCTCCAACAATCTGATCTCTCCAAATGATGGTGATAATTTGGATCTACGGTTTTCTGATGCTGGGAAGCAGAAATCGGATGCTGAGCCGCAGAAATCTGATGCTGAGCCGCAGAAATCTCCTGCTGGTGAGAAGGTTACTGGTTCTTCTTCCGGTGGTGCGGATTATGGTGGGCCTCCTATTCTGCCTGGGGAGTCTGAATTGGAGTATTATTACCGCACTTACACCCCGGATCGGAGTACGAGTTATCATCGACCCCCCTGGACTGTTATGCAAGGGGATGATATTTCTAATGATCCTTCTGCGTGCAAGGAGATTCTGGGTGGTCTGGGCACCCCATTTGAAACTGATCGTGCCTGTTCCGCACCCTGTGAACTGCGCATCAACCAACTTTCCACCATGTTAGTGGGAAGTTCCATAGTGGCGAATGCCATTCTGGAAGATTACAAGGTTAGGCCGCAGGGAGGAGGAAGCTGCTCGCTTGCGGGCCGAAGCGGAAGAGTTGGTGAAGGCTGCTCGTGCGGGTGCGGAGCAGCTTGAAAAGGATAGGGCTGCTTTTGAGAAGCAGAAACAGACCGCCGAGTGGGCTGCAACTGCTGAGCTTAAACAGGTTCGTACTCTTGCTAAGTTACTTTCTGATGAACGCAAGAGTTGGAATGAAAAACTTTCCAATGAGCGCAAGACGTGGAAAGAATCTTGGGCCAAACAGAATGAAAATCTGTTTCGTGCGCGCCAGGAGTTGGCCAATCTCAGGGTGGCAAACGCTGCTTTGGCCAAAGAGAAGGATGTGGCTGAGGCAGCTATGGGCAGGGCTAAGGAGGATGAGGCCCGGACCGCTAAGGCTCTTGAAGAGGCCAAGAAAGCGGGGCTCGTTTTGCTAATGCCCTTGATGAAGCGAATGCTGACCGTACTCGCTTAAACCAGACTGTTGTGAGCCTCCAGGTATGATTTGTCTTTCTTATTTTATCTTTCCTTCTGCCTTTTGAGAATGTTTACCAATTTCGTGCAAACTGTTTCTTGCTTTTGAAAGGCTGAGGTTCAGACTCGCGAGGTCAAGGTTGCAGACCTCAAAGCCCGCGTGACTGTTGCTGAAGAGCGGGCTAATGAGGCTGTCGAGGCCAGAGATGCTATGACCTCTTCGTTTAACCAGCTTGAGGCTGACCACGAGTGGATGCGGAGTCGCGGTATTGCACATGTAAGTATTTCGTGCCTTTGTATCAAATGTTTAGCACGTGATGACCTTATTATTCTTGTGTTGCAGATTGTTCAGTCTATCAAGGATGCCCCTGAAACCGCAACTAGTTTAGACTTGGTCAAGCAGCGTGCCCGTGATGCTCGTTTTAAAGCTGGTTATAGCCGCTGTATCGGTCATATAAACGTCATGTCTAAAGGCGGCTATACTGAAGAACGGTCCGGGTTTCGTGACGTGGACACCGAAGCGCTTCTTGAGGCGGCCGTTGCATCCTTTTATGATACGTCTCTCTCTTGTGTGGAGAATCTTGATGAATGCTTGGAGGCCGCGGATTATGTAGACCGGTTGCGGATGCTATATGCCGACGCGGAAGAGGAAAATACTGCTGGTGGCGGCCAAGATGGCGCGGGTACCAGTGGTACAAAATAGGACTTAGGTTGGCCTGTGTGCCATTTTTTCCTCGTTGTATATGTTGGAACTTTATGTAAATCCATTGTGCACCGCGTGGGTGCCTAAATTTTTTTGAATATAAAGTTTGTTGCTCAATTTGTACAAGTGTCTTTACTTCTTGCATATTTGAATGTGTGTATGCGGGACTCTACCCATTGTGAATGGGGTTGAGTATACTCTATACCGTTATCGTATGAGTGTGTCAATTCCATTGCTTGCCTTGCTAGGTTTTAGGAATTGTTAAGTTTTGTAAAAACTTGTGCATTTGGCCGGGTAGACACTTAATGTCTTGCCTTTGCTGGCCTATTACAATATTTGTGTGTGGTTAGCACTTTGTGTGGGTATCGCGAATGAAGATTTTGCCAATCTGTTTTTGCGGATACCGCAAAGTGGAACACGCATTTGTAATAGTAGTAACAGACAATATTGCATTGAATTGCTCGTTTATTTATTTGCAAATGGCCTGCGGCCCGATAGGTTACATGAAAATGTAAAAAACATGGCTTACATGTAGTAGCGTCTAAGCTGTTGTGCATTCCATGTGCGTGCGATAGTTTCGCCTTCTAACGTTTGTAACTTATACGCGCCTTTGCCCAAGACCTCTTTGATGAGGTAGGGTCCTTCCCACTTGGGGGCGAGTTTTCCTGGGCGCTCAACGTTAGATGCTTCATTATCGCGTAGGACGTAGTCTCCCGGGTTGAATGTACAAACCCGCACGCGTGACTTGTAGTATTTTTCAAGCTTGGTTTTGTACTTGGCCTCATTGATGACAACGTTTTCGCGCCTTTCTTCTAAGAGGTCTAAGTCAAGTCTGCGTGCTTCATCGTTGGCTATTCTGTTGATGGCCAACATTCGAGGTGAAGGAAGCCCTACTTCGGCGGGGATTACCGCTTCTGAGCCATAGACCAGGCTGAAGGGTGTCTCCCCGTTGCTTGTTTCTGGGCTTGTTCGGTGAGCCCATAAGATGCTTGGGAGTTCATCGACCCAGCCACGCCTGGCTGTTCCCAACCTTGCTTTGATGCCTTCGACTAGGCTTTTGTTGATACTTTCAACCTGGCCATTCCCTTGCGGGTGTGCCACGGAGGAGAATATATGTTCAATATGTAGTTCCTCTAGCCATTTTTGAAATTCGTCCGCAGCAAAGTTGGTGCCGTTATCGGTAATGATGCACGTTGGTAAACCGAAGCGGCAGATGATGTGTTCCCAAATGAATTTCCTTGTTATCATAGCAGTGGTGGAGGCGAGCGGTTTTGCCTCTACCCATTTTGTGAAGTAATCGACCGCTACTATGATAAATTTGACCGCACCTGGTGCGTCTGGGAAAGGCCCGACCACGTCGATTGCCCATTTTTGAAAAGGCCATGCGGTGGTGACCGGGATCAAGTTGTTCTTGGGGCGCAAAGTCTTGGGAGCATGTCGTTGACAATTAATACATTTGCGCAACTCTTTGACGGCATCCAGGTGCATGCCGGGCCAGTAATACCCAGCATTCATGATTTTGGCCACTACCATGCGTGGTCCTGCGTGTATGCCACACATTCCTTCGTGTATCTCTCTGATGAGATATGTGGCATCCTGGGGGTTGACGCATCGTAGGAGTGGCCCAAGGTATGATTTACGGTATAAGATACCGTCTCCCATTTGATAATGGCACGCTTTGTATTGTAACTTGCGTGCCTCTGACTTGCTTTCGGGAGTCACACCTGATTGCAAGTATGCAATAATTGGTGTCATCCAGGATGTTGTACCATATTGGATGACATTGACCTGGCGCAGGGGAACTGAGGGATTCTGCAGAATTTCAATGCGTATCTCCTTTGCCAAGTGTTGGAAGCTGGTGGATGCAAGTTTTGATAGTGCATCTGCGGATTTGTTTTCACTTCTGTTGATATGTCGGATATTGAATGAAGTCCATCCAATAGAGCTTCATACTCTGCCTCGTTATTTGTGCTTTTGAAGTCGAGGCGGATTGCATAGGTAAGCTCCTGGCCATCTGGGCTGACGAGTCGCAGACCTGCACCAGCACCTTCCTCGTTGGAGGCACCGTCGGTGAAAAGTGCCCAAGTTTCCGAGGAAGATGGTGCTGGTGTAGGACTTTGTGCTTCTTCGCATTCTTGGATGCGATTTGCCGGTACCTCGGCAACGAAATCAGCTAAGACTTGGCCTTTAATCGCGGGGCGCGGTTTATAGTTCAGCGTGTGCGCGCCCAGCTCGATTGCCCATTTTGCTAATCTCCCAGAGATGTCAGGTTTGGATAGGATCGGGCCAATCCTGTAGTTGGTTAGCACCGTGATGACAGTGTTTGCGAAGTAGAGTCGCAACCGTCTTGAAGCGTGTACTAGTGCTAATACCAATTTCTCCTTTATTGAATATCTTGTCTCTAGGTCGTTGAGCATCTTGCTGATGTAGTAGATGGGTGTTTGAACCCCCTCCCGCTCCACTATCAGTACCGCACCTACCGCGTTGTCTGCGGCAGACAGGTATAGTATGAGTGGTCATCCTTGCGTGGTGCGGTTAGAGTTGGGAGTTGTATCAAACACTCCTTCATTTCCCGGAAAGCGTTCTCAGTCTCTACGGTCCACTGGAATTGTTCTTTCTTTAAACAGTTCCGCAGGGTCTTGATGAAAGGGTAAGACTTAGCTGCATGGTTGGCTAAGAATCTGTTTAATGCAGCTAGCCTGCCGGCTAATCTTTGCATCTCTTTCATTGTTGAAGGCGATGGCATGCGCTCGATCGCCTGAACCTTTTCCGGGTTTACCTTGAATCCATCCTTAGTCACGATGAAGCCAAGGAATTTGCCTTCTTCCATTCCAAATGAGCATTTCCCTGGATTGAGCTTTATGTTAACGCTTCACAGAGTTTGGAATGTTCTTTCAATATCAGTGAGCATGGTATCTTCTTCCATGCTCATGACGACTAGATCGTCCATGTAGATTTCGACACTTTTGCTTATTTGCCCGCGGAAAATGTCGTTCATCAGTTTCTGATAGGTTGCGCCCGCGTAGCGCAACCCAAACGGCATTTTTGTATAACAGTAATTCCCGGTAGGAGTGCGGAATGCCGTTTTGTCTTCATCTTCAATTGCCATCTGTACCTGGTGGTAGCCTTTGTAGCAATCGAGGAAGCACTTCCATCTGAATGGTGCGAGGTTATCGACTTTTTCGTCGATTTCCGGAAGTGCGTAACAATCCTTGGGACAGGCTTTGTTGAGGTCTTTGTAATCGACGCACATGCGCCAGCCCCTGGATGGTTTCTCTACCATGACTGGGTTGGATAACCAAGTCTGGTATTTGACTTCCCGCAGGATGCCTGCGGAGAGCAGTTCTTCCACCTGCTCATGCATCGCCTGGTTTTTAGCGGATCCAAGGTGGCGTTGGCCTTGGATCACCGGCTTAATACATGGCATGGTATTTAAGCAATGTTGCGCGATTTCACGCGGGACCCCAGTCATGTCTGCGGGTGTCCACGTGAAAATGTCTTGGTTCCTGAAGAGAAGCAGCTTCAGGTGCGCTTTGGTGTTGGGGGACAAGGCGTGGCCCAACGTGACCTTTTGTTCTGGGTATCTCGCGTTGAGAACCCATTTTTCTGGTTGGTTGTTGGGGGTAGGCCTTGCTATCTTGGTCGGACGTATTTCGTCCGACATCATGACGTCTCTGCGTGCGTAGATTATCGCGAACTCTGTTTCGGTTGGGAAACCGACAGCATGGTGGGGTACGGACGTAATCATGTTGAAATCACCTTGGGACTCTCTCCCAAGGAGCACGTCATATCTGGAAGTATGAGGTAAAACCATAAAGTTTACCTCTTCTGTTCGAGTGTGCGTCCCGCTGGTGAGGCGCACAGGAAAAGTAATCTGGCCTAGGGGAAAGACAGTTTCCCCTGCGAACCCGGCCAACGGGTAGTCCACTTCTTGCAACCGATCTTTGTCCTCCTGATCGAACTGGTTAAAGCATTGCTCATAGATGATATCAGAAGTACTGCCCGGGTCGATGAATAGACGCTCGGTGCAGTAATGAGCCAGTTGACCTGTAATAACGACGGCGCGCCTGTCATGCAGGCCGCCTCAGAGTTTTGGAAAGACGACTTGCTCGTCTTTCCAGTCATTGTCCGGTCTTCTCGCCGCCTTGCGCGGCCTACCTTTACCTCCGTTGATCATGTGGGTTGAGGCCACATACATGGTCCTCTTCCCTGAGGAGGTGCCTTCGCCATGGGGGGTAATGCGCTTGGTGGGTTTTTGCCCACCTGGCAAAAGATGTTGCAGTTTCCCCTCTTTTAAGGCTCGCTCAATCTCCAGCCGGAGACTAATGCAGTTGTTTGTTGTATGGCCCGAGTCCTTGTGATACTCACAATAGAGAGTGAGATCTTGATTTTTCTTGGACTTCATTGGTTGGGTCGGTCGCAGAAACTGTGCGTCCGTAAGAAGGACTTCGCTTGGCGACACAGTGATCTCGGTCCAGTTGTGGTCCCGAGAATCTTTCTTTGACGCCCGGTTGTCCCGTTGGGCGTTATGGTTCCTTGGGTCAAACGGGTTGGTCCGCGGGAAGTATGGTTTGGAAATGCTGTCGCGATTTCCAACGTCCCGGTTGCGTTTATTGTTACGCTTGGACTCCTGGCGGGAGGTTTCGGCTTGGGGCTATGCCTTTGCCATATGCGGTTCAAGGGACCGCTGCGTCTGGGCGTATTTCTTGACTGCGGCCATGACATCTTCCCATTTTTTAGGCAAGCCCTCCTTGCCAGAGATGGTCATAACCATCTGCTTGTCCCTGACGGCCTTGATGAAGTGGTTCCGTGCCATTTGGTCTGCCACGTCGCCTATCTCCAGGCACTCTTTATTGTATCAGACGATGAATGCTTCTAGAGATTCGTCGTCCCTGCGCCAGATATTCATGACGTCCATCGAATCACGTTCGTGACGTCGTTGCTGGCTGAAATGAGCGAGGAACTTTGCATTTAAGTCCTCGAATGAGTCCAGTGATCCCACTGGCAAAGAATCGAACCAAGCCCTGGCCAGACCTGTGAGGGTCTGGGGGAAAAAATTACACCAAGTGGGTTCATCCCACTGGCCGTTGCACCCTGCACCCATGAAAATGTTCATGTGGTCGTCCGGGTCGGACGAACCGTTATATTTCCCAACATTAAATGGGAATTTTGTTGTGGTGACATGGGTGTGGGCAATTCGCGGGGCGAATTTGGAGTTTTCGGCCGCAGCTTTCGGCCTGTAGGGCTGGTTCTCAGGGCGCTTTGCAGCCCTAAGGTATGTGTTGCGGGGATGAGTGGGAGGAATATAGTGCCGTCCTCCCGGTCTGCTACTTGTAGCATGAGAATCCCCGCAATATGTATGGTCGTCTGGGTCGGTATGACCATACCCTTCGGTATATGGCTGTGGGCCCAACCGGCTCTGGATTCCGGAGCCGTGTCGGGATGCGGACCGCCGCCTATCCTCGCTGTAAGGACCCAGGCAGGTATGTACTGGCCCCCTGTTGTGGGACCCGTATGAGGAATCATCCTCGTTTATTGTGCGGACATCACAGTAAGATGATCCGCGGTCTTCACGTCTGCTTCTCGAGGCTGGACGTGAGGGTACCCTGCCTCCGTATTATAAAATACGAACCGCAGGGGTGTGCGGTGCTGGGGTAGGCCCAGCTTGTACTTGCGCTTCTGCACAAGCGCTGTTGTATGTTGCGGCCAGCAGGGCTGCCTGCTGGTCATACCAGGCATGAGGGTCCATGTCTGGTGGGATCACAGATGCGTACTGTGATAGGTCATGTCCGAACGTAAGGGATGGACCCCTTTGCGTCGACGTGCCGATGTGTCCAGGGTGTGAGGTTGAGGGATTAACCCCTATCGGCCCTGGGTTTGCGGGGTTTTGGTTATCCCCAGTGTTGTTTTGGTGATCAGTCATGATCTTTTGAGAGGGAGAAGGATGGTTGAAAAAGTGCTAAGAGTAGCGGTGGGCGCCAATGATGAAACAATGGTTAACCGGGCTGGGTTAACTCACTGGTCTCGTCAAGAAGAGTTAATCCCTTCCTCTCGAGGATCGCTGGCTGGATCACCGGTGGGTTGATCTCCTGCACAAGGAAACAAACCGTGACTCGTAACAAGGAGGATGGGGTGGGGGGTGCTCTTTGTTACCACTCTCCAGCGTGAGAATCAGTAGTCTGCTTGGGAAGAGATCCCTCAAACCTGGTTTGGGGTTGGTATTTATAGCCGAGGAGTGAAGGAGGAGGATGATGGACAGACTAACAACATGTTGTACCTTTGCAGGTGTGTCAGGCTTGTCGGGTATGGAGGTAACGCCACGTCAGTCTGTCCCTTACGTAGACCTGACAGGTGACTGTCATTGGTGCTACTTGCATTGTGGTGTTAGTCCCACTTGTTGAGCGCACAGGATGCGGTGCGAGCCGCATCGCTGCCTGCGGTAAGTTCTAACATTACCGCGTCTCTTGCTTGTGATCAAGAAATACGCGAGATGCGGTGCCAGCCGCATCGTCGTCCGTGGAGACTGTTGCCTGCATCCCTTGTCGTGACGAAAATGCCCATATTATGCGGTGCCAGCCGCATCGTTATGTTCATCTGCTTCTACATACAAGGTAAGGCTTCTCATCCTCTGACAGATTGGATTCGAAGGATGTGACCGCATGGACGCGGTTCGTTGCTGGTGGGGGTTCGTTTGATACGGGTGATGGTCAATTTAGGACCATACCCCTTCACAGGGGTTACCTATATATCCAAGTAGTGTTCCCCACGAAATAAGTAAATTTGAATTATTATGTTTATATCCTGATCCAATTTACTAATTGTATAAAAACCTATTGACTAATCATCAGCAAGATTGTTTAAAAGCTATATTCTTTACAAATCTTTAGCATACAGAAACCGTCTAGCTGATGTACTATCATTTTCCCTTTTACACAAGCTATTTTTCATTTTTTTATTGTTTTTGGATTTTGAAATTTTATCATGTTTTTGTTTTTTGATTTTTTAATGTTTTTGGATTTTCTTAAAGTATATACAAATATACCTATCTCCCCCTAAAGACCAAAACAGGTAAAAAATCGACAAACCATTGCAGATTGTTTATCAACATCATCTACAGTGGTATCCTCATCAACGCCAATGATTCCATCCGACACCGAAAAGAGCATCATACCATTTAGTTTTAAAAGATATTTAAAACGTGTTCTGTCAAAAGCTTTGGTATGAAGATCAGCTTTTTGCTCGTCAGTGTCGATTTTCTCAATTCGTATCAACTTTTTCTCGAAGCAATCGCGAATAAAGTGATGACGAATTTCTATATGTTTGGTTTTAGCGTGATGTACCGGATTTTTTGTTATGTTTATTGCGGCCTCATTATCAACAAAAAGAGGAGTGTTAAGAAACTGCAAACCGTAGTCGCGCATCTGTTGCTGTATCCACAGGATCTGAGAGCAGCAACTGCTGGCAGATATGTACTCTGCTTCACATGTGGAAAGAGCCACAGATGTTTGTTTCTTACATTGCCAGGTAACTAAGCGAGGTCCAAAGAACTGGCATCCTGCAGTTGTTGATTTGGCATTGACTTTGCAGCATCCGAAATCCGAGTCGGAATACCCTTCGAGCGTAAAATCGCCTTTTCTAGGATACCACAACCCCAACGATGGAGTTCCCTTCAAGTAGCGTAATATCCTTTTCACAATGATCAAGTGCGAGGCTCTCGGGTTAGATTAAAATCTTGCTGCGAGGCAGGTCGGATACATAATATCGGGCCTTAAAGCAGTTAGATACATCAATGAACCGATCATGGAACGATAGATTGTTTCATCTGCCCTGTCTCCGGTGAGATCTGGGTGAATCCCATGATTTGTTGCTAATGGGGTTGCCGCAGGAGTAGAACCTGACATTCCAAATTTCTCTAGAATATCATGAACGTACTTCGTCTGGTGAATGAAGATTCCCTCAGGAAGTTGATCAACTTGGGGTCCCAAAAAGAACTTCATTTCCCCCATTGATGACATTTCGAACTTTTGCTTCATCACTTGCTCAAAATCTTTGCACAAGTTCTCGTTCGTTGACCCAAAAATTATGTCATCCACATAAATTTGTACTATCAGCAGGTGACCGTCGACATTTTTTGTGAAGAGGGTGGCGTCTATTGTTCCCCGGATAAAGTGATTGGCTAACAGATGCTGAGATAATGTCTCATACAGGCTCTCGGGGCCTGGTGTAAGCCATATAACGCTTTATCCAAGAGATAAACTTTGTCTTTATGATGTGGATCGACGAAGCCCGGTGGCTGTCCCACATAGACTTCCTCCTTTACTTTACCGTAGAGAAAGGCCGACTTTACATCAAGCTGGTACACTTTAAAGTTTTTCCATGATGCAAATGCTAGGAAAATTCTGATTGCTTCTAGTCGTGCCACAGGAGCGTATACTTCAGTAAAATCGATTCCCTCCTGTTGACTGAAGCCCTGAACAACAAGTCGAGCTTTGTTTCTCACAACTACTCCTCTGTCGTCTCTCTTACACTTGAACACCCATTTGGTGTTGATTTTCCTGTGACCCTCAGGTAGATCCACCAGTTTCCAGACACCCAATTTTTCAAACTGGTTCAGCTCTTCTTGCATCGCGTTGACCCAAGAGTCTTCTGTAAGCGCCTCTTTGTAAGTTCTAGGTTCGATCTGCCAAATAAAACAACATAATGAGAATTCATTTTGTAGAGGTGCTACTGAAGAATAAAAACTTGTAAGCCCTTGGTCAATTTGATGTCTGGTGCGAACTCCTGATTGAAGCTCTCCTATGATCAGCTCCTCTGTATGATATGAAAGAGTTCTGGGCATTACTTCACTCGGAACATCTACACTGCCTTCCAGATTAGTGACATTTTGATTTGCACCTTCTTCACTGATAAGATCTGCTTGATCTAAAATCTGGATTTGCTCCCCCTCAGATTCTGAATCACCATGATCGAATGTTGGACCGATATCAGATGTTGTTTCATCATTTGTTGCCGTCTGATTATCGTGAGAAAATGGAGTATCATCTTGTTCACCAGCATTACTAGGACCTGCTTCATTGTCATTTGAAGTTTGTTGTGATTGCCTAGAATACTTGGCTGGAAATCTTTCTTCTGATGATTCATAGTCTCTAAGAATATCCAACTCATCAAAGAAATCTTCTTCATCTTCAGGTTCTTCCATCACATCAAACGAATCCCACAAAGTGTCGTAGTGATAACGCCATGAATCTCCTGGGTTTTGAGGCGGCATCGTATGACCTTGACATTCAACATTTGCAGCTTCAATAATCCGCTTTTCTCTGGGCACGAAGACACGACGCAAAGGACTTGCATATCCAACGAATATACCCTTAATGCACTTCGGACCAAACTTTCCAAAAGGTTCTATCACCGTACAGGGTGACCCGAACGGTTCAAGATACTTCAAATTAGGTTTGCGGTTATTGATCAATTCAAAGCATGTTTTGTTGAATTTCTTGACGGTGAGAACTCTGTTGAGAGTATGGCATGCAGCGGAAACAGCTTCACCCCAAAAATTTATTGGAAGTTTTGAATCTGCAAGCATTGTTCTGGCTGTCTCGATTAGTGTCCGGTTTTTGCGTTCTGCTACTCCATTCTGTTGCGGAGTGTACGGAGCACTAAACTCATGCAATATACCTCTTTCTTCACAAAATTCTTCCATCTTGTTGTTTTTGAATTCAGTACCATTATCACTTCTAATTCTTCAGATACGCCTCTGGTACAAATTTTCAATCTTCTTGAATAACGCCATTAGACTGTCAAACGTTTCATCCTTTGTCTTCAAGAAAGATACCCAAGAAAATCTGGAATAATCATCAGTGACGACCAAGCAATAGTAATCTCCTGTAATGCTTTTGACATTCACAGGACCAAATAAATCCATGTGAAGTCTTTCCAATGGTCGTGAAACTGAATTGACTTTCTTTTTGGGGTGTGACTTTTTCTTCTGTTTGCCTTTAATGCAACTTATGCACTCCCCTTCCAGATGAAAACCTTTGATGTGAACTCCTGTAACTAGATTATTGTGGACCAAATGATTCATTTTTCTAAGATGTATATGCCCCATATTTCGGTGCCACAATCTTGACTCCTTCTCAGTTGCTCTTGACACAAAACAATGAGCCTGACCCGTTGTTTTCGTTGCTATGCTCATATCCAATACATAAAGGTCTTTGACTCTTGGTGCCCTCATGATGACCCATTCTTCAGGGACAACAAATCCCGGTTTTAGAATCAAACACTCTTTGTCAGTGAAGTGAGTGGTATACTTTCTGTCACAGATCTGAGAAATGCTTAGTAGATTATTCTCCAGCTTAGCAATGTAGTTAACTCTTTCAAACGTTACAATCCCGTTGGATAACGTTCCTTCACCAATGATCCGACCACCTTGATTACCCGCGAATCCAACATATCCTCCATTTATATTCCTTACATCGTACAACAATGCAGTCTTCCCTGTCATATGTCTGGAAGCTCCACTATCCATGATCCATCTTGAAACAAGTTGTGGAAGATCCTGCACATAATCCAACATGATTAAAACATTTTAATAAGGATGCTGATTCATGCTTCGCGATCAAGGAAGCTCCGGCAAATCATACACAATCAAACAGATTTTGCTACCCAAGCCTCTTTGGACTTAGGTAACTCAAGTTTGATGTGAGATTTTGTTGTGTAGAGTGGCGGAAAGTTTTTATCATTTAATTTCAAGCTTTCTTTAGACTCAACCTCAACCTCTTTTTGTGTGAACGACTCATCTTTTTTAGGTTGACCAGATGGTTGGTCTTTCTTTGCCACCCATTTCTTTTCAGAAATTGATTTTTCTTTTTCAAGCTTTTCATAAAGATCCAAAGGAACACTCATCTTTACCGATGTGGTAGAAGATGATTGTTTTTCCGTCTCAGAAACCTTTGGTTTTGAACTACTTGCTCTCATCTCAGCAACTTTCGGCTTCCATGTTTGTTGAGTTGTTGCGACCCGTTTGTAAAATTTATCATTTTTAGTTACCGCCTTCTTTAAGGGTTCAGTTTTGACTTTGGTGTTGTCATTTTTCAAACTCTTTTTCTCAACAACCAATGGAGCTTTTCCTTTCACACCATCTTTCTTCTTTTGACTCTCAACTACTTCAGTCTTAGACTTCAAGTTGGTACACTTTCGTGCAATATGCCCAACTTGATTGCATCTGAAGCATGTTCGGGTGTCAGAAACCCGACTAGTGCCTTCAGACTGAGGTTGTGAGGCCTTTTCTTCAAAGAACTCTTTGTTTGATTTTGAGAAGATTTTAGGTTCTTCATTTGAAAATGAACTCGAACTGTTCACAAACTCTTTCTTTTCAACAGACTTTTTGTTTTGAACATTTTTCTTCTGATAAGACTTACCCCCCTGATATCCACCCCACCATTTGTTTCGTTTGTTATTATAAAAACGTGGTGGAACAACAGGTTTCTTGTAGTAAGCTTTATCTTTCTCAAAGTTCATTTGTCTTTTTGTTTGGTTCAAATTGTTTACTTCTGACAACTCAACCTCGATCAATTTGTAAACATTTGTCAATTTGTTCACATTTACATTCTCAATTGGAAACTCTGAATCCGAAAACAACTTATCTGAACCCAACATCTTGTACATGACAAGATTTGGTTCTTCATTTAAGTTGTTCTTGGACTTTTGTTTCGGAATGTACTTATCCAAGAAACATTCATCATCTTCATTTGAATCAGACTCTAAAACACTTTCTGCCATGCTTTTGACAATATCAGTCTGAACACTATCATCAGATGATGATGATGAGAATGTAACATCAATTGACTCTGGAAGTTTTATTTCTTTTAACTCTTCCTCATCATTAACCAGCCCGGACTTTTTCTTTGAAAAGTTGTTTAAAACGGGTGGTGGAACTTGATGATATCCCACCCCAGTTCCGTCCGAAAATACATCTTCGCCATCTTTGTTTTTCCCGATAGGTTTGGGAACAATGTGCTGCAACACAAAGCTTGCGGAGTTGTAGCTAGTTAATTTTAATTGGATGCGTTCGTTTTCAATTTTTGCTTCTTGAAATTGAAGCTTCGGATTAGCAATTTCATCCAATTGTTTGTTTATTAACTCCTCTTTCACCCTTAACACACCCGACAGTTGAACATTCTCTTTTGTTGTTTTGCCATTTCGATCATCCGAATCTTTAACCGTTCGCTTAAGCTTCTCAAAGTTTACAGTGATGTGACGATTTTCAAGAATGAGTTTTTCATTTTCTTTCTTAGTTCTTTCTATGTCACTTTTATCACTTTCAATTTTTTCAGTTAATTCTTTTGCACGATCGTTTGAAGCTTTTAGCAATTTATCCCGGTTCAAGATCTGGTTTTTACCTCTCTGACCCTTTTTGTCAGATCTTCAACTTTTTTGTTATTGAAGTAGGCGATAGTACTACAATCTTTGCAGTTTTTCCTGCAATTCTTGCAGTCACTTTCGCTTTTATCTTTCTTACCTGACACTTCATTTGTATTAATCTGACCGACCTGGCCGTTTGACTTAGTTCCAGAACTAGAATCTACCTCCAGTTCTTTTGCAGCTAGAACTTTGTCCGCCATCCTCATCAGATTTTCAGATGTGAGCTCCTGTGATGTATCTATCAAACCATCATCAATCTTCTTTTCTGCCGTCTTCACCTTTCCTTCTTTCTCTTCTACTTTCTTTTCACCTTCACCCCACCATTCTCTTTGTCTAGCTTCCTCTTCTTCAGCATATTGCTGAATGATTGCTTCAACACTGAGTGAATCGGGATCAATTGCAATATTACCTTGAGGATCAAGGTAGCATTCTCTGTCTGGATCCCATCGTTTAGCCATTTTTGCTTCTTTGTAAATGGTATAGATTCTGCTAACTTTTGTTTGGGCTTTCATTCTTCTGTTCACAAACTTCTCTTCTTCTGTCCTTGTGTCTTTAAACTGAACAATCTTTCCTGCTACGAACGCGTAACCAACTGCATCTTCCTCAGGCAATATCTCACTCCAGTCATATCCTTCATCGTCATGAATGACCGTTAGAGCTCTTGACTTTTCTTTATCTTTTTCTTCAATCTGCTTCAGCCTAGGAGGTTCCGATTTATTCTGATGATAAATGGCTTTCTTATAGTAATCTTCGCAGAACGGATTAGCAGAGTCGTCAGCATACTCGTTTCTGCATTCACGTTTAAAGTGACCTTTTTGTTTGCATCTGAAGCATGTCACTTTAGATTTATCGAAACCCAATTTGGTAGACGGACCACCAATTGTTTTCATGCTGGTAATTTCCCTGAAACGTTGTGCTCGACGAACAGCACTGGCCATAGCCCAACGAATATCGATCAGCTCCATTTCTTCCGGATCTATCTGATCATAATCTTCCTTCGTCAGGTTGGTGTTACCAATCTTCCCAGCAACTAATCCTTCATATGACTCCAATACAGATGCTAAGAAAACCATCTGTTGTTTCGCTTACTCCTCAATGAAATTTTGACCATTTTTCAGATCAACAGCGATGTTACATTGAAAGACATTTTTTGGTGCTGATTGCTGTTGGTTTGATGTGCTTGAAGATGGTCCTTGACTTGTGGTATTAGAAGACATTCCTCCATGAAAACCACTGTGTGAGGTTTCTTGATTCTTTGGTTGTGAACTTTCTGCAGTGAAGGCTGTTTTCGGAGATCCTGTCTTTTGAATCAAGCTCTTTGGATAATAAAGTTCCACATTTTGTTGATATAACGAGTGATTGACTTTATGTGTTTTCTTTATTTCGAGCTCATGACTCTCAAGTTTCTCTATCAGCAAGTCAACTGTTAGTACATTTGGCTGGATTGTATTCTTGATCATCAATGCGAAGTATAGCCAATCCATTTCGTCTGGCAAAGAATCAAATAACTTGTCAACTAGCTTTTCTTGAGTAAATTCAACCCCATGTCTCGCCAACTCCAGCCTTAGATGCCCAAAACGTTCAATCATTTTTCGAATTGACTCATTCTTTAGACATCCGAACAGATCAAACTCTTTTTTTAGTAATTTCTTTTTGTTTTTGATGATCTCTGCAGTACCCACACATTTCTTTTGTAATTTTTCCCAAAGATCCTTTGCGTTTGAATACTCAATCAGTGAGATTATATCTTCTCTCACTGACTGGTTAATCAAAGCTATACATTTCTGTTCTGCCACAAAGTATTCGATCTCTTCATTTTCTGACATGTTTTCAAAATCTCTTCTTCCATTGTTAAAACCGTTTTTTAGGCTTTTCCAACTGGGGTACGCGAAGGCTTTCAACCATTCTTCGAATATTTTTGCCCACCTATTATAATCCTCGATTGCTAACAGCTTTGGTGGCTTATTATAGGTTCCATAAGCGCTTTCCACACTAAGTGCATCAGACAATGTCTTTCTCGCACTTGGAGATTTTTGTTTGATCGGTTTGTTGAATCATCTCCACTGTTTCCAGCAAAAGCATACATTTCACTGAACAGGTTCATGAATTCTTCCATTGTCAAGTACCTGAGATGTTTTTCAAACACTTAGAAAATTTTTGAATTTCAAAGATGCAATCACAAAGACACTTGGATCGAATGGCTCGTTCGATCGATCAGCACACCCTAGAATCGGTTGGCTCGTTCGATCGATCAGCTCGTTCAATCGACTGACAAACAGAAGTATTTATTCAGCAAGCAATTACTGTCCGATCAATTGGCGTATTCGATCGGTTAGCAATATGATGTCAGCAAAGATATCAAATATCAACAATGCTGTCTGATCGATTTGCTTGTTCGATCGGCTAACACTGATGATGTCAGCAACACTTTGTAACAGAAAACATCTGAACGGTTATGCAACAAAATTGATTACGTCAGCAAGTATATGAATCGGCTAGGTCGTTCGACCGGCTGACATCAGCAAATATGAACAGTTTTACATAGATTTTGATCAATTTGAACAAGTTTTAGGTTGAATCTGATTATGAAAACTTGTAGGATTGTAATTCTGATGATTCCGATTCGATCTATAGCAAATTTGTCAAATTTTAACCGTAAAATCACTCTGAATTTTAAGTTTTTCTGATTTTAAGGTGACAAAGTGAAAAATAAAGCTAGATCTGAGAAGAGAGTAGAAAAATCGGTCAAATTTCCAGTGAAATTTGAGTTGGATCGGTAGAAATAACAAATTTCCGGTGAAATTTGTCTCTGAAACAGCAAACACGGCTTGAATTCCGGTGAATTCGTCTCTAAATCAACAAGAACGGCTCGAATTCCAGTGAATTCATCTTTGTAGATCTCGATTCAGCTTCCTAATGCTCTGATACCACTTGTTGGTCCCTCGGATGGGATCTTCTTGTTCGAAAACGTAGTTGAATCGTAAGTGATCAATGCGCGGAATTCATATAATCACATAGTAGATTTACGAAGACAAAGTTCTACTCTGAATCACCGTCTGATATTATATTGATATTGATATGAAAATGTACAAGAACCAGAAAGAACTCAGACTCACAAAAGGTTTTCTAGCTGTGAAAGTGTCAAAGGTTCAAAAGTTTTTAAACAAGCTGATAGAACAGCTATTTATAGGCAAAGTCAGGATGTGAGAGTGCTGGCCGATCGGCTGGGCTAGCCGATCGGCTGACAATGCTAACCGATCTAACAGCCTAGTCGATCGGTTGGGCTGTCCGATCGGCTGGGCTAGCCGATCGGCTGGCAGCATAGCAGTTAACAAAATGTCGTCGTATCCTGACTTGATTTACATACAAAACATATACAAAACATATACACAACTATACAAAATATGACTACATGCTGACGGAGGCTACAGACGTTATTGCACAAACACTTTTGAGCAGCCGGCTCATACCCATTATGACTATGCCAATGTGGACCCATACCAGGAGGCATGGGACTACAATGCCCGTCATCCAGAGGGACCCTGTGGTGGTATTTGGACCACTGGTTACCCAACTTATGGGTACCAGCGTCCGCCACCTCCTCAACCTCTGTATCAGCCGCCGCAGCCGCAGCTGATCCCGCCGGAGCGCCAGCAAGAGGTCCTCGATAGATTGGACCATTGTGACTGTGTTGCTGATTTTGTTCATGCCGCAAAGACAGCAACGATCGAAGAAACTTATCTGCTTGCCGCCGAGATCAACGACAAGCGGGTAAAGTTGGTTTTCGGATAAAGCTTCAAAGTCTCTACATCAAGCTACCACCGCACCAACTGCTGAAACCGCCGCCGCTCAACCGTCAAAACCCTCACGCCGCAGGAAGAAGAACAACAACAACAGCTCCAGCAACAAGAACTGTGCTGTCACCACCACTGCTGCTCCACTACAAGCCATACCGGCTCAACAGCAGTCCCACCACCGTCCAGCACCAGTTACCTATGCACCGCCTGCAAAGCGTGCATACACAGGCCCCCACCCGGCTTGCCCAACATGTTCTTACCATCACCCGGCTTGCCCAACATGTTCTTACCATCACCCGGCTTGCCCAACATGTTCTTACCATCACCCGCCTGCACCGCCTGCAATATGTACGGCCACTTTACTGCTAACTGTCGTACTGGTGCTCGTCAAGCCCCAGCTCAAGCCACTACTCATCAAGCTCTGCTCCCAGCCCCGCAAGGCTAACACGCGGCTCAGGCACCCGCGATCAACGCCCGAGTCTGCTTCGCATGTGGTGATCCCAACCACTTTGCGAACATATGCCCGAACAGGGTTGTGAAACAAGATCCCCAACAGCAGCAGCCTCATCAGCAGCAGCAACAAGCCGCCCGTGCCAGAACGTTCAACATCAATGCGTGCCAAGCCCAGGCTGACAACAACGTGGTCAATGGTACGTTCCTTGTGAATGGTATTTATGCATCGTGTTTGTTTGATACTTGAGCCGATAATTGCTTTGTGTCGTTTGAATTCGAGAAGCTCCTTAGTCGTAAGCGCTCCCATCTCCCCTCGACATTCGATGTTAAAGTCACCACCGGAAGAACTGTCGCCGTTAATTCTATTCTCCGAGATTGTACTCTTGAGCTCAACAATCACATCTTCCCAATCGACCTTATTCCGATGCAACTCGGAAGTTTTGACGTTATAGTAGGCATGGACTTTCTTCGCGAAAACCATGCTGAAGTTGTGTGCTTCGATAAGATGATTCGATTCTCGCTCGCGAATGGTGATTTATTATGTGTGTATGGTGAAACTGCTTCGAAAGGTCTCAAGCTCATGAGATACTTGGACTTTAACACTTAATCGATTTTTCAAACATGTTCAATGCACTAAGGATGCCACCCGACCGGACTGCTGTCCGATCGAGTGACAACCTGCTGTGAACTTGTTCTCACTGACATGTCAACCTATCGGATTGCCGTCCGATCGACCATCCTGAAAGGTAGAGATACTTCAATGTTTTCAAAATGCTACAACAAAAACTTCAAAAGTCAAGCCATCATACACAAACACATCCTTCTCAAAAGAAGAACCAATCCACTCGAACAGCTATCCGACCGGACAACCGTCTGACCGTCCGACCGGACCACCGTCCGACCGGACCACCGTCCGACCGGACCACCGTCCGACCGGACCACCGTCCGACCGGACCACCATCCGCACGCCGGCTGTCCGATCGGATTACCATCCGATCGCACTGCTGTCCGACTCACTTGTACTTTGCATCGTTTTACGCGACGCTTATCGTTATGCTATCAATCTAATCAGGCTAACCCTACTCTCAAGCGCTCCCTTCAATCCATCAACCGCTGTGAGTATACTCGATCCCTTTTTTGCTTTAGCACTTTTGGGTGTTACATACGTTACTTATACTAAACCACAATCGAAAACACTACGCAATACTTTAAACGCTAACCGTTATCGCATGTTATACGTGACTTAATGAATGTTGTTTATTATGTTTACAAATGGAATGTTGTCTACTTGCCTTAGCAACGATAGTACTATAGTTTGGACTCAGCACCCGTTCACACGAGGGTTGTTAAGGACAATTATTTGCATGGATTACAGTGGTGATCATGTATTACGAACTGCCTTGGGCAGTCAACCCGCAGTCATTGGTATCGATAGGTTCATGTCGATAACTAACATGCTTCGTTTTACTCAGTGTACGTGCTGGTTATGCGTAAACTATTTCGAACTCTATATGCTAATATCAAACTTGTATACTCGCCTTTACACTATGTGTATTGACTTTTATTTTAACGTATGTGACAGGTGCTTAAGGTGTCTATTTGCTTGGAAATCAAGGTTAGGAAAGAGTCTTAGTAACCAACAAATAGTTGTGTGTACTATTGAAACCTGAGTTGTCGAAACAGAACAATTTGCCTAGATTTTGTCTGTAATAATTTGTTTGCCTTTTGAGACATGGTATGAGACATGTTATTTTAAATTGATTGGTAATGCTAATTGTTATGGAAACTTCTGGACAATCTGTTTCGCTCAGTGCCATGCCCCGATGTTTCCGCCATCGGTTGGGGTGTGACAAAACCGATCAGCTCAGTTTCGTTCGGGTCTCGGTTCGGAAAGGCAGCGGCAGCGGTCAGTCTTTATGCCACATTGTTGGTTTATACTAATGTGTATAGTCCACACTTTTAAAATAGACAATTTGTTAATAGACAAATGAAATAAATCTGTTGGTTTATACACTAAATGTTGCACGTGTATGTAAATGGTTTTTGAAACTGAAGCTGGAGAGGGCTGATGCAGGTTAGATGAAAGATGCAAACAAGCACCATGAAAGAATATTGGCAGAAGTGATTGAATATGAAAAGGCACAAAAGGCTTTTCTTTGATAGGTTTAATTATTATGTTTCGACTGCTGACAAAGGTTTATAGGTTGCTGGTGTATTGATCAGAAGCTGTTAAACTTTTGTTATGATCTAAAATGTTTCTTTTGATTACTGAAGGGGTAAATTAGCGCCAAGATGGGAAGGGCCATACATCATCAATGAGTTCCTAGGCAAAGGGGCATATACCCTAAAAAGAATTAACGGGACTCTAGTTCCCCGCACCTGGAACGCACAGCAGCTGCGCAGGTGTTACATATAGGGCAAATCATTCACAAGCAATGTATTTCCTATTTACATTTGTATTGTAAGCCTTGCGCTTTATTAATACAAACACTATTTTCATGTTACTGTTTGTTACAAATTGCATGAAATTCCTTTGGTTTGCGCGAAAACAATATGGTAAACATTGTACACCTCATGAGCAGTTTGGAAAAAGCGCAACATAAGCGCATATTCTGGACAAACGTTCACACATGATCACAGTACCATCTCTCATTCGCTCTAACTAATCAAAGCAATTAAAAAACATGCAATATATTGTAATCCAAACATACAAAACAAACCCTACAGGGATAATATTACACCAAAATATACACATCATCAAAAGTGTAGCAAAAACACTTAACAAGATCATGGCAATGATCTTCAAAAAATTGTTCAGATTTACAAAAAAACATTAAAGGAAGAGAACTAGCCCTAAAGTTAAACACCTAACCAGCATCGGAATCATCATCGACGACAGGCACCTGCCCGCACCGACGAGTTTTCCGGCGTTGATATACCAGCCGACACCCTCCTTTCTGGAGCATTGGAAAGCGAGCTATCAAGCCATCAGCATCCAGCACAGTACTACCATCATCAGTAACACCTTTGTGCTGAAGAACCTTACAGCCGGAACCAACAGTCACCGGAGAAACAGGTTTGTCACGACCCCCGACCCCATCTAGCCGGAATCGGTGCTGTGAGCAGTCCAGTGGTACCGGTGATTATTTTAAAAACATTGCAGCGGAAATTTCATCAGGACCGTGAGTTAGGAAAAATATCAGAGTTTAGAAACACCGGATTTTATTTAAAAAGATGGAATACATTCTATGTTTTACAAAGGTAGCTTTTAAATAAAAACAATATTTCTTAATTTGAAAATAAGCCACTTCTTGAAGTCCTTCAGTGTCGGATCCAATCCTTATTCCCATCTATTGTAATTACCTGAAACGCGTTTTAAAAAGATTTTGTCAGCGGGAAATACTGAGTGAATTATTCATTTTACTGAAAACGACACATTTGTTATAATTCACAGTGGTAAGATCTTTTACAATGTTTCTGATATCAACCAACTACCCACAGTACTTTACCACTCGATCCATTGGCCCATACGTCCAATGGTATCTGTGATTATGGTCATATCACCCAATGGCTGCCCCAATGGTGAAGATTATCAAGTAATGTGCACAATACCCCACATACCGGCTGTAATTTGGTGATTCACATAAACTTAATCACTGTAAGTTATAATTCTGAAAATAATTTGGAGTATTGTAAATAGTCACAAACTGTGATAAAAGAATTTATAAAAAGAGAATAACTCACAAATCAGCATGCAGGATTGAGTTAACAAACTTCCTGATTCTACTTCTTCCGATAATTAGGCATGCACTTTATTATTCTGGATCTTCTGATGATTTAATAGTTTGTTTGATTGTAAGGGTGTAGTTGGGAGTGTTTTTGGGTGGTTTAATACATAGTTTAACAGAATGGAATACGTATTGGTGTAGAACCCAAATCAAACCTTAACGGTAATCATGAGATTCGAACCTTAACGAATTTCACAAAAACCGGGTTAATGATCAATACAGCAGCTACGACAATTTCCCGAGATCAAATTCTCACAATGAATGACCAAGTGCAATACTTCAACTCATTTATCAAAATGACAAACGACAAAGTATAGTACTTCAACTCATTATCGAATTATCGACAACGACAAAGTACAATGCTTCAACTCATTATCGAATTATCGACAACGACAAAGCATAACCCAATGTGGGCGGCACTTAGACATTCTTTGGATATATTGATTGCTCGGAAAATGAATCGTAATAGCGATTGAGTTATTACCCTGTTATTGTGGCAGAATTTCGAGGTGTGTGTGTGTTAATTGTGATAAACAGAACAGAAATCGGTGCCTGAAGCGAATTTCTTCGTCGAACCAACGCACAGAAGCCAGTCCCAACCTCTACTATTTATAGCTGGAATTTAGTCCCCCTAGCGCCACGCGAGGGGTCCCCTTGTTCCTGTCGCGTGGCGCGACAGGTCGTCTTTCACCATAGGGTTGCCACGCTTAGGAGTAGGCTAGCTGAGTCGACAATTCGGCCAATAGTATTTAGACAACGTTTTTATGAAGATAATCGTCAACTAGGTTTTGCCCCCCTTGAGTTTTAGGGGCTCTGATCCGGATTCTGATTGCTATGAAAATTTTAGGATTTGTGCAGGTTTACTTGGGTGTCTCAACTATGGTTCCCTATTGGGTAAATAAAATAATAGGCATGACTTTTGATGAAAGTTTGTTTATAAAATAGAAATAATAAATAATAAGTAATAGTTTTGGGTAACATATAAAAAGAGAGTAGAATGGTGGGAAAAAGGAAGGGACCCACTGTGTAACTTTAGGGTTCGACTAGAAGGACTCCTGGTATAAATTTTGGGTATAACTTTTGGACTATTAAAAATATATAATGTACTCGTATTAAGTATAGTACCCCTAAATCAACCTTGTCCCGATGTCCCGAGACAGAATCCCTAACGAACTTAGTCGGGCAGAGCCTTGACATGCGTTATGGGACTCAGAACAATCGGAAAGGGTAGCGGTGATCGGGAGTTAAAATACTTAAAACGAGGCAAAGCTTTATTATTTTTTTAGAGTGAAAAATAAAATATATATATATGTATATATACGATTTCACAAGAGAAGGAAAAGAATGAGCGATTGTTTCTGAGACCTGATCACTTATTTATAGTTAGTGATTTTTAGAATTGGGCCATGCCAGCCATCCACGTATCTTTTCATCTAATATGACTACATGTTCAAAGTATAATTCTCTTGAGGACACGTACTCCTTATACATGCATACTACACATATTAGTTAAGATTCCTTTTAATTTTTGGAAAGCCACCTATATCCATATTCAATATTTACATTGACACGTGCATAGTGCACATTTAAGTTTGATTTTTATTATTTATTATTATTATTATTATTATTATTATTATTATTATTATTTTATTTGTATAATTAATTTACCTGCTTCACTTATTTGGCTGGTATAACTTGTAAAATATAACGTTTTTAGAAAACAATAAATATGTTATTAGAACCAGAATATTTTTGTCTACATTTTGAACCAAGTTTCACAATGTATTTTTATATCTTAATTGTTATACGGTTCATGGGTCCGTCTAGTTACTTCATAATTATAACAGTTGACTTACCCCTAATCTACCCGTCTAATAATATAAGTTTTTTTTTTATAGACTTTTATTTTATTAGAAAGGTCACCCATATACAGGCCAATTAATTAATATAATATTTCAACCAACTTTATAAAATAGTGTTTTAAAACTATTTGGGTTGAATATTTATATTAAAAATGAACTAGTTATTAGTTACTAGTGGTTAATAAATTTATAATTTACATGATAAAAATAGGAATGTTACAAGGTTCGACCGGATTCTTTGCCGTAATAGCAATTAGAGGTGGTGAACAAGAAAGAAACATGAGACCTTCAGCAGCCTCGTAAACCCTAAAAACATCCAACAAACAACAAGTATGGAAATATCACATCTAAACGGCGCTACAGAACTAGAGTCATATCCCCATTAATGAAGTCTGACAAAGCGCCATTACATATCCCAATATAAGAAGGCAAACCCTCGCAAATACCAACTTTTACTGCCAACTGACGTCATTATACATCACGGCATGATTACAAAAGAACAAAAATTTTCCTTAAAAAACTCCCCTTTTAACAAAATTAAATCTTCTCATCGAAGATTCTTTGTTTTCCACGCCTAAAAGCATTTCCCTCTTATAAGTCCAGTGCTCCACTTACTTGCATAAGTACAACACTAGACTGGGGGGACTTGAAGGGGGTAAGGTCCCAAAAACCTCATAATAAATATTTGGGACCATACCAAAACCTTACTGATCAGCCTTGTACCTTGCGCGGCCGCGCACTGGTCTCACAAAAAGAGATTTAAAGAACAGTCAACTGTCAACACTTGCGCGCCCAAAGGAAATCATAAACCTTTGCGCTTTCTCCCATAGACAAAGGATGAAAATCCTGAAATAAACACTCCCGCCTAAATATCCAGACCTGGATATTATTTACCCAGACTTGGGATTTATTTATTCACCTGTCTCCACACGATAAGGTGCCACACCAGATTACAGCAGTAATCTTCTAGAAGAAATACAATCGTGCACCACCAAGACGGTTACAACCGTCTGGACACGTGTCACCATCTCAGGCATCCCTGAATTCACAACGGAAGCATGCAATTGGAAAATAATCTCCACTTGATCACTTTACACGTGGCAAATTCCCATCCTTCGATCTAAGCCACAATCTGTGTGCTCTCACGTCGGATCAAGAAGCTTGACGGAAGGGAATGTAACCGCTTACGGGGTTAGCATCTTCCGTCAACTTTTCACTAACGGGTTTTCCCGCCTAAAACGACTCCCGGCTATAAATATGAGAAGCAACCCAGGTATAATTTCAAGTTACACACACTTACAAAATACATCTTCTTCTTCATTACCAATACTTATTCTCACACCGGAGTCGGGTCAAGGAGAGAACCCTTTTCTCCCCTTGGCGAGGCTAACGGTGCTCTTTTTTGCAAAGTTATCGGAGAAGAAGACCAGTCGGACCTGAATCAATCGAGTGGAAACCAACCTTTTATGCGGATTCAAACCCCCTAGATATCTCGGTTCCGACCATTTATCTAGTGTTTCTTCAATTGCAAATATTATATTATTGTTGGGTTTCTTTTACACAAACTCTTTGTTTATCAGTAATCATCCTTTCATCTCTGTGTATTGTGTTGTTTTTGTTTTTGTTTTTATCGTCCGCATGTTGTCTTAGAGATTCATGTGTTTTGTTACAGTATATACTAAGGCTTTTGCTGGAACATGAGAAAGGTAAAATATGTATTCACAGATGTATTAGATATCGTACGTATGTTCTTTTTGTTTTTAGCGTCCGTATGTTGTTTTTGTTTAATCCTTGTAATTGGTTCTTGTACTCATGGCTTTCATCAGAAACCCAACGATATTAGGACTGCCATTATACATAAGTGTATCAGTCAATTTGGCACAGTTGTATTGCGTTTTAAAAACTATTTTTTTGCTAGGTTTAGAATAACACGTGTATAAGTAATTGTTGGTCAACTTTTTTTTTATATAGTACAGTTTGATGGAAAATGACACATGTACAGTATGTATACAAATATGTATTAGAACCTATGGAATGATACCTCAGTGTATTTACCATATCAAGAAAAAAAAAGAAGATATCTTGAAAACAAGCGATGAACAAACTAATGAAATTGAGAGAAAAAAAGAAGATATCTTGAAAACAAGCGATGAACAAACTGATGAAATTGAAAAGGATCTGAAACTTATCCAGACGTCTGAAAGAGGAAAAGAATTAATGAGATTTCTTTTGCTGACTATTGAATTCGAATGAATATTATGTAATTGGATCAATCATTTGAAATCACATGAAAATAGGAATCAGTTATGGTAACTGCTTTTGATGAATCTCATTTAAAATTTGGTAAATTACAATTCTACCCTTATAATATATGGTAAATTACAATTCTACCCTTATAATCTTAAAATAAATCAATGGTTATGATGAGTTCATTAAGTTCACAAAAACAGGGAGGTTCACAAATGAACCTAACCCTATATATATAGATAGGGGAAGGTTCAAATGAAAACCACTAGTTATTGTGAAAACTAGAAAACTAACTAAAACCCACTAAAAAGGAGGGGGAAGAATTTTGATGAAGGAGGGGTAAAATTGGAACAAAAAATATATAACTTTTCAAACATTTCCCATTTCTCCATACGTTATCATTTTAAAACAAAAATGGCACCATAAGATCACAAATTTTCTTATCTTTCATTCAAGTATATTCGAGCATATTTTTTATGACATAAAAAAAGATTTATGGTGTCGTCTTGTTTTCAATACTATTATTATAGTAGTGCACATGTGCAATATAACATGTACTACAATGTGCATTACATGCTTAAAATTAGCTTTTTGATTCTAGTTTAGCTTTTAGGGTTAGTTTTTTTGGAGGTTTAGGATTAGGATTAGGTTTTTGGGTGTGGGGGGGAAGAGGGTTTAGGATTAGGATTAGGTTTTTTGGAGGTTTACAATTACATAATATTCATTCGAATTCAATAGTTAGCAAAAGAAATCTCATTAATTCTTTTCCTCTTTCAGACGTCTGGATAAGTTTCAGATCCTTTTCAATTTCATCAGTTTGTTCATCGCTTGTTTTCAAGATATCTTCTTTTTTTCTCTCAATTTCATTAGTTTGTTCATCGCTTGTTTTCAAGATATCTTCTTTTTTTTTTCTTGATATGGTAAATACACTGAGGTATCATTCCATAGGTTCTAATACATATTTGTATACATACTGTACATGTGTCATTTTCCATCAAACTGTACTATATAAAAAAAAGTTGACCAACAATTACTTATACACGTGTTATTCTAAACCTAGCAAAAAAATAGTTTTTAAAACGCAATACAACTGTGCCAAATTGACTGATACACTTATGTATAATGGCAGTCCTAATATCGTTGGGTTTCTGATGAAAGCCATGAGTACAAGAACCAATTACAAGGATTAAACAAAAACAACATACGGACGCTAAAAACAAAAAGAACATACGTACGATATCTAATACATCTGTGAATACATATTTTACCTTTCTCATGTTCCAGCAAAAGCCTTAGTATATACTGTAACAAAACACATGAATCTCTAAGACAACATGCGGACAATAAAAACAAAAACAACACAATACACAGAGATGAAAGGATGATTACTAATAAACAAAGAGTTTGTGTAAAAGAAACCCAACAATAATATAATATTTGCAATTGAAGAAACACTAGATAAATGGTCGGAACCGAGATATCTAGGGGGTTTGAATCCGCATAAAAGGTTGGTTTCCACTCGATTGATTCAGGTCCGACTGGTCTTCTTCTCCGATAACTCTGCAAAAAAGAGCACCGTTAGCCTCGCCAAGGGGAGAAAAGGGTTCTCTCCTTGACCCGACTCCGGTGTGAGAATAAGTATTGGTAATGAAGAAGAAGATGTATTTTGTAAGTGTGTGTAACTTGAAATTATACCTGGGTTGCTTCTCATATTTATAGCCGGGAGTCGTTTTAGGCGGGAAAACCCGTTAGTGAAAAGTTGACGGAAGATGCTAACCCCGTAAGCGGTTACATTCCCTTCCGTCAAGCTTCTTGATCCGACGTGAGAGTACACAGATTGTGGCTTAGATCGAAGGCTGGGAATTTGCCACGTGTAAAGTGATCAAGTGGAGATTATTTTCCAATTGCATGCTTCCGTTGTGAATTCAGTGATGCCTGAGATGGTGACACGTGTCCAGACGGTTGTAACCGTCTTGGTGGTGCACGATTGTATTTCTTCTAGAAGATTACTGCTGTAATCTGGTGTGGCACCTTATCGTGTGGAGACAGGTGAATAAATAAATCCCAAGTCTGGGTAAATAATATCCAGGTCTGGATATTTAGGCGGGAGTGTTTATTTCAGGATTTTCATCCTTTGTCTATGGGAGAAAGCGCAAAGGTTTATGATTTCCTTTGGGCGCGCAAGTGTTGACAGTTGACTGTTCTTTAAATCTCTTTTTGTGAGACCAGTGCGCGGCCGCGCAAGGTACAAGGCTGATCAGTAAGGTTTTGGTATGGTCCCAAATATTTATTATGAGGTATTTGGGACCTTACCCCCTTCAAGTCCCCCCAGTCTAGTGTTGTACTTATGCAAGTAAGTGGAGCACTGGACTTATAAGAGGGAAATGCTTTTAGGCGTGGAAAACAAAGAATCTTCGATGAGAAGATTTAATTTTGTTAAAAGGGGAGTTTTTTAAGGAAAATTTTTGTTCTTTTGTAATCATGCCGTGACGTATAATGACGTCAGTTGGCAGTAAAAGTTGGTATTTGCGAGGGTTTGCCTTCTTATATTGGGATATGTAATGGCGCTTTGTCAGACTTCATTAATGGGGATATGACTCTAGTTCTGTAGCGCCGTTTAGATGTGATATTTCCATACTTGTTGTTTGTTGGATGTTTTTAGGGTTTACGAGGCTGCTGAAGGTCTCATGCTTCTTTCTTGTTCACCACCTCTAATTGCTATTACGGCAAAGAATCCGGTCGAACCTGTTTCTCCGGTGACTGTTGGTTCCGGCTGTAAGGTTCTTCAGCACAAAGGTGTTACTGACGATGGTAGTACTGTGCTGGATGCTGATGGCTTGATAGCTCGCTTTCCAATGCTCCAGAAAGGAGGGTGTCGGCTGGTATATCAACGCCGGAAAACTCGTCGGTGCGGGCAGGTGCCTGTCGTCGATGATGATTCCGATGCTGGTTAGGTGTTTAACTTTAGGGCTAGTTCTCGTCCTTTAATGTTTTTTTGTAAATCTGAACAATTTTTTGAAGATCATTGCCATGATCTTGTTAAGTGTTTTTGCTACACTTTTGATGATGTGTATATTTTGGTGTAATATTATCCCTGTAGGGTTTGTTTTGTATGTTTAGATTACAATATATTGCATGTTTTTAATTGCTTTGATTAGTTAGAGCGAATGAGAGATGGTATTGTGCTCATGTGTGAACGTTTGTCCAGAATATGCGCTTATGTTGCGCTTTTTCCAAACTGCTCATGAGGTGTACAATGTTTACCATATTGTTTTCGCGCAAACCAAAGGAATTTCATGCAATTTGTAACAAACAGTAACATGAAAATAGTGTTTGTATTAATAAAGCGCAAGGCTTACAATACAAATGTAAATAGGAAATACATTGCTTGCGAATGATTTGCCCTATATGTAACACCTGCGCAGCTGCTGTGTGTTCCAGGTGCGGGGAACTAGAGTCCCGTTAATTCTTTTTAGGGTATATGCCCCTTTGCCTAGGAACTCATTGATGATGTATGGCCCTTCCCATCTTGGCGCTAATTTACCCTTCAGTAATCAAAAGAAACATTTTAGATCATAACAAAAGTTTAACAGCTTCTGATCAATACACCAGCAACCTATAAACCTTTGTCAGCAGTCGAAACAGAATAATTAAACCTATCAAAGAAAAGCCTTTTGTGCCTTTTCATATTCAATCACTTCTGCCAATATTCTTTCACGGTGCTTGTTTGCATCTTTCATCTAACCTGCATCAGCCCTCTCCAGCTTCAGTTTCAAAAACCATTTACATACACGTGCAACATTTAGTGTATAAACCAACAGATTTATTTCATTTGTCTATTAACAAATTGTCTATTTTAAAAGTGTGGACTATACACATTAGTATAAACCAACTGATGTGTATAAACATTAGAATAACTTAATACAATACACATATGTATAATTAACTTTACACATTAGAATACCTACCCTTCACTACTGAGCGAAAAGTTCCAGGGGTCGGCCGCCCCTCCCGCCCCTTAAAAGCTTCGCTCATGATTGTACTGACATGAACCTTTTTAACACATGTGTATAAGTCTATTGAATGTTACAACACATTTCCAATAGAAACATCACAGTAGACAATTAGCAATGTTTTATACAATCATATTCACAATACCAAAGTTTAATTATGTGTACAAGACACCTAGTGAGCACAATTGTACCCTAGCATCAACCCCTCCCCTCCCCATACGAACCATTTTCACCAAAATAGCATTACAAGCAAAATATATTTGCATACATTGCGTATATACACAAACGTATAAAACACGGTATACACATGTGTAAAACAGAATACAACTACGTCTCTAATTGGTTGAACCCTAACATATAGACCAAAAATTGACAAAATTGGAAAGAAATCTACAAAGAACTGAACACATAAACAGTAAATTCAACATCCTATATACACTTTATTCAACAATGAAAGCTTAGTATATGAAAATTGAACTCAAACCCTAGTTTGTCTATACACAATCGCAAACAACAGAGAAAGAAAACAAAAACAAAATTCACAGCAACTAGTACCTTGATATGTCGCCAGAAGAAGGAAAACGTCGTGGAAGACGGTGAATGTTAACGTTTCGCCGGAAGAACAAAAGAGGCGTCGCTTCTTTTTCTGTGTAGAGAGAGATTACGCGGAATGATTTAATTTGTGTTTGATGATATGATCGTGTATAAACTGAAATTAGCGAGTTTTGAGGAATGATTTAATTTGTGTGCAGTGATATCATTTTACGTATTAACCCTTGTTTCTTTTAATATAATGAGAAGTTACAAATATAATTACAATCTTGCCCTTCATGTAAAAAATCAAGATCTCCAAGATTAATGGATAGGATTTGTTCATTTTTGTTCACATAAACATCACGGTTCACTCAGGATCCCCACCCATATACCTATATAGGGTAAGGATAGTGTAAAAATGGCCTAAAGTGTGAGAAGTGTATTATAACACTATATATAATACTATATAACACCATATAAACACCGTATAACAATATGTAACACCATATAATACCATATAACACTATGTAACACTATATAACATTTGTAACAACTCTCATTAAAATTAATAATTAAAATGGTAATTAGTTATTAAGGAAACCCTAATTAAGAAACCCAAGTAATTTTGCACTAACCCTAAAATTTCCAGAACAATCAGAATCAGGATCAGGGCCCCTAAAACTCAGGGGGGGCAAAACCCTAATAACGATTATCTTCATAACTAATTATAAAATTCGAAAAATTAAAAACCGTCGACACAGCAAGCCTACATGCACGAAGGGCTACTCTATGAAAATAGGGTGATCACTCGCGTAGCGCGACGCCTAAAGGGGTACCTCCTCGCGCTACGCGACGGTGTCAAATTTTCAGTATAAATAGCAGGGGTTGGGACTTGAAATTTGGCACTTGAACGACGAAAATCGGAGTTACGTAGATCGAGTTATAAGCAAAACAGTCCAACACACACACAATTATCGAATCGCTGCCGCAGAACAGGGTAATTACTCGATCGCTATTACGGTTCAGTTTCCAGGATCAATATACCCAAAGAATGTCTAAGTGCCGCCCACATTGGGCTATGCTTTGTCGTTTGTCGGTAATCCGATAAATGAGTTGAAGCATTGTACTTTGTCGTTGTCTATAATTCGATACACGAGTTGAAGTACTATACTTTGTCGTTTGTCATTTTGATAAATGAGTTGAAGTATTGCACTTGGTCATTCATTACGAGTATTTGATCTCGGGAAATTATCGTAACTGCTGTATTGATTACTAACTCTGTTTTGTGTGCATTATTATGAAATTAGGTTAAACAAGGATAAAATTACATTCTGTCAGTACTAAATCCGCAATGTGAGTTATTCTTCTTTTATAAATTCTTTTCTCACCGTTTGTGAGTTATTAACTATTTTACAATACTCCAAATTCATTTTCCGAGATTATAATACCAGTGATTAAGTTGATGTAATCACCAAATTACAGCCAGTATGTGGGGTATTGTGCACAATATTACAGTTTAAATCATTTTAGGTGGGCGAACCTAATTTAATTGATTTACGTCATTCATTGGGGCAGCCAATGGTGATATGACCACTGTCACAGATTCGGTCGAGTGACAAATACTGTGGGTAGTTGGTTGATATCAGAAACATGCGTAAAAGATCTTAACACTGTGAATAATCATAAAATGTGTCATTTTCAGTAACTAGAATAATTCACTCAGTATTTCCCCGCTGACAAAATCTTTTCAAACATGTTTCAGGTGATCTGCTGTAATTCAGGAGAAATGCAGGGGAAGCATTTCAAGCTTAAGATAGTGGCTCGATATAAAATAAAGAAATGTGTTTTATTACTAAAAACTTATTATTGTAAATTACCAGGGATTTATCCCGAATTGTGAAATAAAAATAATCGGGAAAAGTTTTAACTTAGCCGATCCTGTGAAATAAATTTTCCGCTGCTAAACTCACAATAAACAGAATACCGCAGACTTTCTGTCCCGCAGCTCCAGAAACGGGTAAAACCGGGTCGGGGGCCGTGACAACATTATATGACAAATATAACACTATATATCTATCATAGAAATGCTATCAGACAAACTATAGTGTTATATTTGTTATATAATGATATATAGTGTTACATAGTGTTATATGGTATTATATGGTGTTACATATTGTTATACGGTGTTTATATGGTGTTATATAGTATTATATATAGTGTTATAATACACTTCTCACACTTTGAGCACTTTTTACAGGATCCTCTACCTATATATATATATATATATATATATATATATATATATATATATATATATATATATATATAGGGTAAGGTTTATGCGAGAACCACCTTTATTGCGAGAACCGCGAGAACCAATGTGAACACAACCTAAAATAGCTAAAAAAAACCTAAAAAAACCCTAAAAGAAACCTAACCCCCACCCCCACCCCCCAAAAACCTAAACCCCCCCCCCCCCAAAAAAAAAAAAAAAAACCTAACCCCCCCCCCCAAGCTAAATGCTAAAAACTAAAACCCTCAAAAAACCTAAAAAAAACCTAACCCCCCCCCCCCCCAAAGCTAAAATGCTAAAAACTAAACCCCCAAAAAACCTAAAAAAATCTAAAAAAATCTAAAAAAAAAATCTAAAATTTTTTTTTTATTTTTTTACTATTTTTTATGTTCAAATCGCTACTTTTAGTAGCCAAAAAAAAAATTTAAAATTTTTTTTTTTGATACTAAAAGTAGCGATTTTTATATAAAAAATAGTAAAAAAATAAAAAAAAATTTTGGGTGTTTTTTAGATTTTTTTAGGTACTGTTTGTGTTCACACTGGTTCTCGCGGTTCTCGCAATAAAGGGTGGTTTCTAACGGATCTTTGTCATATATATATATATATATATATATATATATATATATATATATATATATATATATATATATATATATATATATATATATATGAAACTCAGGCTCAAATTCATTTCACATTATAAGAAAATTAGGGCTTCACCGATAGATAGTTCCATTAAAAACCCGTTAGTGAAAGCCATCATCTATGCGTATTCGTCAACGAAGCTGTGTCGATATCATGGCCTTATTTAATTCTATTTCCAATGGAAAATATTTTGATGAAACCTTGTTTTCTTGTAGTGTAAATTGAATCCGATTACTATGTGAAACGAACAAACGCATCTTTTAACATACTAAGAATATTGTTTTATATATTCATCAAAATACTTTCCGTTAATCTTGTTTTTTCTTTTTTGTTTATAATTTTAGATTTATTTATAATTAATAAGTGGACAGAATTAAATATGCAATGACAAGTTAATAATTAATGGTGCGCGTGCTTTGGTAGCATATATGATAAAAATCGTGGATTTTCTGGTCATACAATGATTCTACTAATCATGTTACCCCACTCATGTCCCTCGCCAATAACGACCCATCTACTTGCCATGCCAAATCTATTTCGGGAAATAAACAACACTTTAATTATATAAAAATTATGTTTTTTTTTTTTAATTTTTTGAATGGCTTCTCACACACCAATAACTTTTGTCCATTACGAGAGTAGAACCCTTAACCTTATGGGAAGAAACAACTTTCCATTTCACAGGGTCTGTCTTCGAGAATATTAAAAATAAATGTGCCATAGACGAGATAAAGAAATTGGGCCCTACCCCCTACAATATAAACTCATCAATAATGTATATAAAAAGTAAAAACCCATATTGTTATAAAGAACCCACAAATCGAATATTTCACAATGAAAACTCAATAATGTTGCACGCTTTTCAATTGATCGTTGCTGATTAACGTCGATGACGATTCAACACCTACTTAGTTAGTTGTATAAACTCTCACATACACATATATGAGTGTGTATGCGTAAAATCAAAACACAGTTACTCTTCAAATCAAAAATTGTTCTTCTCTACACCTGTGATTTAGTCCTAGAAACCAATCTGAAACTCTATTGATTTTATGTTTACAATGTGCTTGACAGTAGGGGTGGGGTTGAACTACTGTAGGTTCATTGTGTACAATATTAATGAACGGCAAATATCTATATAAATATATAGATACCAGGCTAGCAAGTAACTAAAACCCAATAAAATACACTTATACAATTACAACCCTTACATTGAAATCATTCCTACGCTTCCAGTTCAAAATATTATTTTTTGAACTTGTAAACAAGTTTATTTTTCATTTAATTTTTTTTTTCACAAAAGCATCTTTGCGGTTGTGGCATCTGCTCTTGCAACTTGTGTGGCTTCAACTAGTGCCACATCTGCAATTAACATGTAAAATCAGTTAAAGCAATGCCGATTGATAAAAGTTCTATAACTGATGCACTTTACCTCGCATGATGACCATGAAGCCACATTGTTGTTAACTACCAATAGATAATAGTTGTTGGAATGTATCTCTACAAACCATTTTATAAATATCAGTTTAAATCAAAACTCACATAAAAAAAACTCGAAGTAGTTCTGTAATTGGCGCATATTGCCTATGATGATATATACACAACCTCCCGCAACACAAGTACCGCTAGGGAGGGTAAATAAGTTAACACACCTCCTGTCAACCTAGTCCTCTACAATTTCGCTAACTAGGAGTGAGAAACGGTCACACTAAAACTTAAGTAAGCGAGGCGTCTCCCCATCTAATTCATCACTAATGCTTGCAGTGTCTCACCAGTTTTCATTTGAGAGCAGTCAATTTAATTTTGTTTTGAACTACAAATTAAATCTACACTATTTGTCCACAATAAAACATGCACCCTCACCACTTAGAAGGGGCATGATTTCAACACCTTGTACCATTAGGCTATATGCACTTACCTCTTTGGCAGTCAGCATGATGCCATGTGTCTATTTGAAGCCCAAATCAAGCATTCACGTATCCTCACTAAGCATCATCGATTGTTAGATATATAGATTGTAATTATTATTAACATATAGAATGAATTATTTATTTAAAAAAAATACATTATAAATAAAAGACGGATTTCTTGTAATTATTAATAGACCTTTGATGGAGGTCTTGAAAGAAAACTAAAAATTAGAAAGTTTGACATATTTTAGATGATCTCATACCTAAGAAGTTTAATAGAAGTGCATTGTTTTATAGGAAAATTGTTTATTTTGGAGTGAGATAAAGTATGACATATTTTAGATGATCTCATACCTAAGAAGTTTAATAGAAGTGCATTGTTTTATAGGATTTAGATGATCTCATACCTAAGAAGTTTAATAGAAGTGCATTGTTTTATCGGAAAATTGTTTATTTTGGAGTGAGATTTTATAATAAATTATTTCTAAGGTGGTCAGTTTTGAAATGAATACTATAAATTAGGAATAACGGATTTTAATAATCCAAACTATTAGCCGTTGGTCGGCAACAGTTCCAACTATAAAAATAACCGGTGTTGGTCTCACCTTTTTACATATTGTAAAGTAATGGACATTTACTAACGAAACCTTAATTTCTTTTTGTCCCCTTATCGTTTTTGGTTTAGTAAAGGTTCATTGATTTACAATATATGAAAACGTGGGACCAACATTGGTTATTTTTGAAGTTGGGATCGTTGCCGGCCAACAACTAATAGTTAGGATTATTACAATCCATTTTTGCTATAAATTAACATATGATTTTGATTTACAATTGTGCTATAGATTCTTGAAGAATTTTATATGCAAAAAGTTTTAAATAAAATGAAGATTTTATTAAATACACATTTTATATAAGTTAAAAATAAATAATAGTTATTTTCGGTCATCTTGAATCAAGGACTCTCCACTTACGAACATGTGTCCTACCCTAACGTCTCTATTTGTGATACGATTTTTTAAAGGAATCCCGATACAATTTATTTTAAGTTACGCTATAATGCAGGAACAATATAGATACTTGACAAGCAGGAACAATATGATTTTTAAACAAAAGGAAGCAAGTTTGGAGATGTGAAACACGAAATCGGAAATCCATCATTTCGGATTCCTTCATCGAGCAAACACTCTAAACTTCTCTCTTTTCCACTCACAACCACTTTCAAAAAACATTAAAAATTTAATAGGGATGAACAATGAACAATAACATTTTTACTCTTTGTAATATACAAAAACCCACTCACAAACATATAAAGAATTGGATGTGAATGCTCTAATATAATAAACTTTTCAACTAATAAGGGTTATTGATTTATTAGAACTCAATAAGAAGAAAAATACTAAATTTGAATATATTCTATAAATGTTTAGAAAAACCAACAATACCTCAATTATGTTGTCTTTGAGTTTAAAGAAGTGTTACATCCTTCAGCAGTCCATCCATCCATGTACGACCCACCTGCACCTAGCACATCATCTACCATTATGAATGCTTATAGGAAGCATGCTAATGATTAGTGGATGTTGGTTGCCAGATGCTCGCTACAATGTCTAGGATGATGGATATCAATGGCGGATCTAGGATTCTGACCAAGCGGGAACGTTTTATAAATAAGCGGTAACGAAATCGAAAAAACGTCAAATTTTTCCAAAATTTACACTAAAAACGTCAAAAATTTTCCGACCAAGCGGTAGCGGAGGCTACCCCTTGTATAATGGTAGATCCGCCCCTGATGGATATGATAATCTATATAAAACACCTGACTTCTCATACCAACCAATAATATTGTTTAATTTGCCTAGTGGGAACTCACGTACTTGTTTTGGCATGTTTGTTTTCGTAGAGATTTCATTGGAGGTCACCTGTAATTAGATTACCCTGTCTTTACACACTTAATTGTACATGAAGTTTTTCTCTCATCCACAGCAATCTGTCAAAAATATGTGATATATGGTGTGACTGTCCTTACGATCAATATGTCTTCTTTGGACAAAACAGAACGATATGCGATTTGCCTAAAATATTACTATTGTTACATAATGAGATGCTAGTTGAATGACATGTTTCTAAAAAAAGACCCATATGTAGATTTGTGATACAGGTTATTGATCTTGGAGGATTTGGTATACAAGGAACCAGAAAGTAAGTCTTCGAGGGAAAGGTCATACGGGTTATTGATTCACTCGAGCAAATAAAGGAAGACTTGTTCATGTGGATCAAACACCAGTCCAATCTTCCAGCCGTCTCTTGGTAAGATTGGCTTGATTTTAATGTCTCGAGTCTTTTGTAGTTTGTGTTTTTCCTTGTTTTCCCTGTTGTAAGCTTTTCAGTAGCTTGCTGACTCTTTATATATAGATATAAATTGATTTGCCATTAAAAAAAATTGTAGATTTGTGATGCTACGAAAGCTCTAATGATGTGTAGGATAGATAAGACATCATTTCCCATTCTCTTTGCAAAGTCATATTAACAACAGATGCATGATTGAAGTCGCATTAATAATAGATGCATATATGACAATGATAGAAGAATTTGGTGATGTATGATTTCTTATATTTTATCAATTTTTGGGATAATTTTGTAAGATTTTTTAAATGTAAATTTATTATAAGAACTGCCATAACTAATTGGTTCGGGGGTGATGATGACTGCCACAATGACATTTGAACCTTCCCTAAAATGGTTCGATGATCTACATAATATATGGGTTCTTATGGTTATATGGAACATGTTTCGAACCTTGGAACACGATTGATGATCTACATAATATATCGGTTCATATGATTATATGGAACATATTTCAAACCTTGGAACATGAATTTTGTATATGTTTTATAATAATTTCATTGAGTAAACTGTCATTTTGGTCCCTGTGGTTTGTTCATTTTTGCCACTTTAGTCCAAAACTCAAATCTTTTGCACCTGGGTCCCTGTGGTTTCAGTTTTATTGCCATTTTGGTCCAAAAATGAAATTAGGTCATATTTGTCTTATAAAATCCTGCTATTTTATCCTTTTCTGTAGGGGCAAAATGGTCATTTCTTTTTTATAAATAAATAGCAGATTTTATAAGACAAATATGACCTGATTTGCCCCTGAGGAAAAGGACAAAATTGAAGGATTTTATAAGACAAATATGATCTGATTTCATTTTTGGACTAAAATGGCAATAAAATTAAAACCACAGGGACCCAGATGCAAAAGGTTTGAGTTTTGGACTAAAGTGGTAAAAGTGACCAAACCTCAGGGACCAAAATGGCAGTTTACTCTAATTTCATTTATGTAATGTTTCGTTATGTTTTTATTAAATTATGCAATATTCATATTATGTATCTCTCAAATCTTGACTTCTTGAAGTTTTAAAAGTGTTTCAATTAAATCATTCAAATTTTAGAAATGTTCAAATCAGGTCATTCAACATTATTTTTTGTTAAAATAAAATGGTTTTTTCATTAATTTCATAGGTAACCGTGGTTATGTGAATTTTTGTTTCTTTTTCCCCTTTTATTTGTACTAACATCGAGTGATGACGTGGATTTTAACTTGTTTTTCAAATTTTTTAATGTAATTAAAGTGTTTTTATTTTTAATAAATATAATTTCATACATTAAAATAATCTAACCCTAACATCTTATGCTCTATTTTTTTCTTGATACGTGTAAAAGAACATGGCTCGAATTGAATGTTAAGTTATCTAATTGGGACAAAAACAATACGAGTGACCTAATTAGAATATACTTTTAAAACTTTGTTACTATTCTGTGACAAGACCTAAACGTATTTTTTTAATTTTAACACTAATATGTGGAAAAGCAAAACAATTTATTATAATAAATAACTTGGCTATGAAAAGTAGTATAAGAAACAAATACAAATAAGTTTTAACATACAAATTGGGTTTAACGTCATAAATGAAAGAGAATTTTTTTCCCATCTAATTAAGTATGACCTTTAATTGAAAAATGTAAAAACAAAATCATGAATTTACTCTAGTAGAGTAATTATACTAGTGTAAAAACATGATTTTTTTAGATTCTGAGACTAAAATACATGCATGATAAAATGGGAAAGAAATTCCAAAAAAAAAAAAACCCTCATTCACTTCTCACGTTAAGTCATGTTAAGACCCATTTGTACCGGAACTACTCTACTAGTGTAAAAACATGATTTTTTTTTTTAGATTCTGAGACTAAAATATGTGCTTGAAAAGATGGGAAAAAAGTTCCCCCCAAAAAAAAATTTCCCTCCTTCACTTCTCACGTTAAGTCCAATCTGTATATTAAGACCCATTTGTACCGGAATCTAACTTTTCATTCGCAAAAGATCAAATACAAATGTGTCTTAACAAACAAATGGGTCTTAATATAATAAGTGAATGAGGGATTTTTTTTATTATTTCAAATTTTTTTTTCTCATCTACCATACTATTTAGTTGGAAAATTTATTTACTCTACTAGTGTAAATATATACTTTTTTTTATTCTAAGAATAACATACGTGTTTAATAAGATGAGGAAAAAATTTAAAATAAAAAAAGATTTCTCTCGTTCAGTTCTAATATTAAGCCCGTTTGTATGTTAAGACCCCTTTATACCGGAACCTAATCCTATATTTGATTAAACTATTGGGAAGTAGTTTAATAATAATTTCTAAATACATTTATTTATTTATTAATTTATTTATTTATCTATTTATTTATTTATATCGACTCCAAGTGGTAGTACAACTAATGAAACCCCAACTTACCACGCGTGGTTTTGTGGGTTGTATTGTCCCCAAACAAGATCTTCATCTCTGGACCCTACCCACTTCCCACTTCCCATCCCAAAATATTTAAAGACTTGTGACGATAACTTGATCATTTAATTAGTTTGATAAAGACTTGTGACGATAACTTGATCATTTAATTAGTTTGACATAGATTTCTCATCGATACAACAATGTTTTATCATCAACATGAGAAGAAAAAAAATCCAAGTTTAGTCAAGACCGTTTGAACCAGACTGGGGTCTAGTAAGATTTTGTTCTCGTATCATACACGGAGAACCAGACCATATATACATAATCGGTTTGGATTCACTCGCGTTTTGATTTATTAGTCTTAGCAGTTAGGATAGAGTTTTGCACATCTCTACGTAAACAAGTTCTGTAGTTGAAAACTGGAAATAAAAAATAGATATAACAACCAGTAAGAATTTATGTTGGTAAGACAATTATAATAAGTGAAATATATAGGTTATTTAGATTTCTTTTATATAAGCTTATTACTTTATTAGTATGTTAATTATAGGAAGTAAAGTTCAAAAAAGATATACAAATCACATTCAAATTTAAGAAAAAAAATGTTAAAGTGTACATGCATGTTAATGTAATATGTGGTTCAAAAAAGATGTACAAATCACATTCAAATTTAAGAAAAAATTGTTAAAGTGTACATGCATGTTAATGTAATATGTGGTCATGCATACAACATATAAGGATTTAGTCATTTAACCGAGGGATGCACAAAATACCTAGTTTCAGACCATTGGCGAAGCCCCCCCCCCCCTAATTTTCGCGAAACCGGGGGGCGGCAACGTATATACTTATACGAAAGTACTATTCATAACACTACGCATCGAAAAGTTCGGGGGGTCACCCCCCCCCCCCCCCCCCGGACATACCTTATCCTGCGCCCCTGTTCAGACCTGACCTGGAATATTTGATCCGGAACCGGTTCCTACCTTACTCGACCCGTGGGTACATACCAGTTCCAGACCCGGGTGTAGGAAATGGAACCGAACCAGAACCACCGGACCCGGTTCCACCTCTACCAAGCCAAAACCCAGACCCGACCCGGCCAAAACCCGAGAAAAACCTGGCCAAACCGGTCAAATACCCGAACATACCAGAACCGGTTCCTACCCTACCCGGTTCTTGACTTTGTTGACCAAACCCGGACTCGGTTCCTACCAGGTTCCAGGGTATTAAAAAACCTGTTTTGTGCATCTCTAATTTAACCTGATCAAATATCGGAACGTACCAAAACGGGTTCCTACCCTACCCGGTTCTTGAGTTTGTTGACCAAACCCGAACCCAATTCCTATCCACTTCCAAGGTATAAAAAACCCGTTTTATGCATCTCTAATTTAACCCGTGCAATAAAAAAATGAGCATTCTAGGTGGGCTTTATGCCATGATAAGGTTCCGGAATGTTGTATATTGTACAAGTGCAAGAAGACGTGGAACAAGCATATGTCACTCATTAATCTAAGGACCTAAATGATATTTATTTTAAATGGATGCTTAAAAAAACTAGTATCAAGCATTCCTCGCAGTGGCGGACTCAGGAATTTTTCCATGGGGGTGCGGAACATTTTTAAAAATTTTAGGCCCCTAGGTATATAAGTAAAAAAATCAATTCGTATCGGGTCGGGTCGGGTCATGTAAAATAAACGAACATCAAACTAAATTTATATAATCATCAAAAATATGTCAAAACTTGTTACAAACATAATTAAAACGTCGACGCCCTACGGGTTTTCATTTTTTGAAATCTATCCAAAATATCATCTAAAACTAATTTCTTAAGCAATTCTTTCTTTATATAACATAAGTTCATCGCTCCATAACATAATGTTTCAATTTTAGCTTTCAACTATTCAAGCCCTAGAAATCATAACGTAAGTTGTAATCACCCTAAAAATATATAAACAACATAATCACCCTAAAAATCATCTAAACAACCATAAACAACGTCAAAACACATAAAATTTCAAACCTATTTAACAACTTTATTACCCTTTTTTCTCCTATAATATCAACCAAAATCATCAAAATAACAAAGAAACTTACCCGTGTTCGGATTCCGGTTAGATTTGGTGTCAAACGACGGTGGTATGGTGGCTGATTACGGTGGTTGCTGGCTGCTGGACTGTTGCCGCTGGGTGATGTTGTTCGTTGGCAGTGCAGGGACGCAAGAGAGAGAGAGAGAGAGTGGGAGAGAATTTCTAAAGGTTTTGGGCTTTAATTATTTTATTATAGTTTGAAACATTGTTGGGTTTGGTTAATGGGCTAAGACTTAGTGGGCTAGCTAGTTAGGAATTATAAGTGGGTAAAGGTATGGGTATTTGGGTTTAATATATAAATTGATAACACTTTTTACCTAAGGGGTGCGGACGAAAAATTTCAAGGTTGCGGTCGAAAAATTCCAAGGGGTGCGGACGAAAAATTCCAAGGGGTGCGGACGGGATTTTCGACGGAATTTAGCACTAAATTTTTTTTCCCCGGGGGTGCGCCCGCCCACCTTGGGTTGACTTTAGGTCCGCCCTTGATCCCTCGTTGCGGTAGGGGGCGTAAAAGTATGCCAAGTAGCATCCACTAGTACAAAAATAACCCTTTTTACAAGGGTGATCTAGACATTTTAAAACGGTTGGACAACCGTTTTAAATTCATATGTTTTAAAAGGTATTGGACCATTTTAATTAAGACTCAAACATTTTAAAAGGCTTGCACAAAAAATCACGTTTAGAAGTGTTTGTGGAGATCGTGTTTTAAAAAAACAATGCAACCGTTTTAAAAGTGGTGTTTTTTAGATTATGAGTGTTTAAAAAAAAAAAAACAATACAACTGATTTAAAAGGTGGTCTTGCATGAGTTTCTCAGTGTTTTAAAAATATAAATCAACCGTTTTAAAAGGTTCATGAGTTTTGAGTGTTTTAAAAAAACAAATCAACTGTTTTAAAAGGTTCTTTTATGACTTAAGTGTTTTAAAAAATCAAAACAACGAGTGTTTAAAAAAAACAAAATCAACCGTTTTAAAAGTTTTTTTTATGACTTTATGAGTGTTTAAAAAATCAACTACTTCTAATCATGAGGTTATATTATATACAGTAACTAATTATCTAATCTATACTGTATAATAAAAGAAACATGTTTTGGGACATTTGTCATTCTCTCATTTAATTGATTAAAATTATTAATAATAGTAAAAATAATAATATAGTTGCTTTCAAAATTCAAATTCCATTATTCCTTATCCGTTCACCAAAACAAACTAATATTAATATTTTTCCATTACTTTTAATACATATTTTAATAAATTATATATATTCACGATTAATCTGAGTGATAAAAGTTGTTTGTTTGTAAAATACAATAAGATAAGTAGGTGTACGTGATAATTATCACGTTAGTTTGTAATATTTTACTCATAGTAATTAATGTCACTAAATATTAAAAAAGTTAAAATTTCATAAAATTTATAAGGTTATCTAAGATCTAATCTAATATAATAATATAAAATGCCGACATTTTAATTTAAAGAATCTTAACCCACTATAGAATTTTTCTTCTTAATTTTCTACTTCAAATTGAATAAACTAACCTACATTCAGTTTTGGTTAAGAAGGTATGTTTTTCTCTCTCAATGTTTTTCATCGCAAATGAGATTATTAATTCTTTCAATGATTTTTTTAACATTGTTTATTTATTACATGTAATATAAAGGGTAGAACACGAATATCTATTACTTAAAGAGTTTGCAGATCGAAATTGGTGATTTTCTATCCAATAGTGTGTTTAAACCAACTGGTGATGTTTAGGAGATAATAGAAGTAAATATATATATTTTTTTTAATTTAGTTGGTTATATATTGATTAAATAATCTATATCTATACTATATGATAAAAGAAACCTGTTTTGAGACACTTGTCATTCTCTCATTTAATTGATTAAAATTATTAATAATACTAAAAATAATAATATTTAATCTAAATTAATACAAATTCTCATTATCAATAATATTTAATCAAATCTAAAATCTAATCTAATACAAATTTTTATTATCAATAATATTTAATCAAATCGAATAAGAATTCATACGAATTCCAAAGTTGATATTAACTTTCAAATAATTAAAAAAAAAATCCGCCTAACATCACAAATGTTTCTATTAAATTCGATTAATTAATTTGTTCAACAATCACTATTATCTTTATCATTCAGTACGGTTAACCGATTTATCATAATACAACCTCGCACCTATTCAATCATATGATTTTTCAATCTTATATTAACTAAATAAATAAAGATTAATATTCAATCTTAACCTACTTTAAATATAAAAAAATCCGTTAGTTCAGATTAATATTCAATCTTATCCTACTTTAAATATGAAAAAAATCCGTTAGTTTTTTTAAATATATTTTTTATTATTTGGTATATAAAATCATATTTATTCAACCCATGTAATACACTGGGGTTTTTAAAAATATAACTTTTTTATTATTTGGTAAACAATGTTACATTTATTCAACCCGTGTAATACAATGGTTTTAAAGATATAATTTTTTTATTATTTGATATATATAATATTACATTTATTCAACCCGTACAATACATATGGTTCTTATAGATATAACTTATTTTATTATTTAATATATAAAATTACATTTAATTCAACCCGTGCAATAAAGGAGGCTTTTAAAAAGATAATGTTTTATTATTTGGTATATAAAATTCATTTATTCAACCCGTGTAATACACGGGGTTATAACCTAGTTCAATTAATAATTTAAAAGCATTACTAAGTCGTTCAAACGAAAATAGATACATAAATATAAAGGGAATCTAGTTCTTCAAAACATAACACAATTGTTCTAATTTGTCTTTACATAACACATTAGTTTCGGCTAAATAATATCTACTAGAAATCCTTAATAAGTTGACTTGAGCCCTCTAGCACACATCCATGTTGCTGTGAATTCAACCCCTGTAAAAATAATGACAGATTAAAACTTTAAGCTTATAACCTGAATGTAGAATTATGTAACTGGAGAAAGAACACGTCAACATCAATAGAGTCAAGCTAATACATGGTTTCAAGTTAATTCCAGTTTTATCAACACCAAATCAATTTATAAATACTCTTATTAGTGTGAGTATTAACTATGTCATACAATTAACTAAATAAAACCTTAAACTCGAATCGCTAAACTAACATATTGGACGAAATGTGTTTCGAAGCAAACCAAAATTAACGATTATCCGGTCTACAAGATTCCAAATGTACTTAGATACTCAAGGTAGCATGGGATTCACATAATAACTAGAAACCATTATTATTATATATATAGTTAACGAAGGATGATGAATAGTAACTTTATTTTTAAAATAATATATAGCTTTTTATTATTATTTTATTTAATATATTATAACAGTTTATTATTATATTTACTTTTAATAACATATTTTTTCCTTTTTTTCTTTTTTAAAATCATATATTTCCTTTACCATTTTTTAATAATTTCTTTTTCCTTTTTTAGAACATATATTAATTTATTAAATAATTTGATACTTCTTTAATAGTTTATGTGTACAACTTTTTTCTAAAAACTTAAATACGTAGTTGTGCTTGATTTTTTCCCTCGACATTCCGTTATAAGTTTTGTTAAAAAAGAAGTTGTACTCAAACTAAAGTATTTATTTTGAGTATCATAAAACGGTACAATGATAAATTAAATCGTTCTAATGGTTTGGCTTTCTAAACAACATGCTTTATTTTCAAATCACTTTTGTTTTACATTATCGTTTGCTCGGTTTCGCCGCAACGTGCGACGTAAAAAAACTAGTAATCCTAACAATCAAATTTAGCTCATTTAAGAATTTACAGCTATTTTACTTCATAATAACCAGAAACCACATTAGATGTGTATAGAACGCATCGGATAGTGAAACTACCAATATATCGACACCCCAAAATTTATATGCAAGAGACTACATGCTAACAATATCAAATCAAAGTTAAAACTGACCTGATTCTTAGAAGCCATTAGCAAATTGTTTCCTTAACAATCCCAGTGAATCGTCAGGTAGAATTTGCTCTCTCCTTTACTGCATAATATGATATAAATACATAAACTAACTATCATGTTGATAATTCATTAGCTTCTGTAAGTGAAAACATAATAGCAGATAAATACTTTTCCCAATTATGAGTAGCATGCAATGTCCGCGGTTAAGGTGTAAGAATATCATGAACCATTATATATGTGGGACTATCACCAGCCAATAAATCCTAACACACTTTTTATTAATTACCAACAAGGTCACACGCATACTATATCTATGCTCTAGATTACATATTCATACAAAATAACATGAAAAGAAGATAAAGGCTTACCATGTAATTGCACAAACATCTTTAATATGTTTTATACAAATTTGTCAATTTAACACCGACTAAGGGGCCTAGAATTGTACATCATCTTGAACAAATAAATGAATAAAAGTTAGATTACAATTATGCATTATAGTTCAACGTATAAAAAATATAAATATACAAAATATACTTACAAGATGTTCTCTGCAAGTAATCAAAAAATCATACATAGCGTGCATCACATAATACCCACATTCCCAGGTTCCGCTTTGTTTATGACACTAAATATATTGAATTAACAAGTAATTAGTTAAAATATATAAATAAACAAACCGTAAAGAAAAAGAAGAAAAACTTACATTTTTCATTTTCCACGTTATTTTCTTTTTCGTAGCTTTTTCAAATAACTCAGTGATCTTGTAACACGATGCATCCTTTTCCTCATTGCTTGAATCGATAATATGTCCATAGTAGTTTTTATCTACGGGGTTGCGATGAATCATTTTTTAATAAAATAACTGAACAAAAAATCAATGTACTTACATAATATATCAATTCAAAGTTCCGAGCTCCGCCCATTTGTCAAGAGATAGATTTATTAATTCCTTTATTTCAACATGCTCGACTTCAGGTTCCTTATACATTCCGTTTGGCGAAATAACAGCAACTGTTGCGCTTCCAGGCCGCATTTTCTTTACCTTTCTCAAAAGTTTAGCGATGTTTGTATTTTTTTTCTTCGGTTTGGAAACAAGTGTTGTACGAACAGGATCAGTAGAGACAAGCAGTGTAAGAACAGGCTCAGTGGAGATAGGCGGTGTAGGAACAGGCTCTGTAGAGACAGACAGTATAGGAACATGCTCACTACGAACACGTAGAGTAGGAGCGGTCTCAATAACTTTCGGATCAACAACATCCTTGGTATGAGTCGGTTGTATCGGAATCTCGGTATTTAGCTACATTAACAAATGACATTATCAAACCATTTATTATAACTATATATACACACACACACACACACACACATATATATATATATAGGGAGAGAGAGAGAGATAGAATAAAGTGATTACCAAATCCATTAAACTCACTCTAGTGTTTACTTCTTCTTGAAATTCTATGTGTCTTTGAAATGCCACGTGCCCTTCGTCAAGCTACACTAGCAAAGAAAATATATTTTATTTCAACTATATGTAAATTATTAGTTATAAAAAAATTACTGGAGCTGACATATAACACTCAGAATAATCGGGTGGTTGCTGATGATAAGCATTTGATTTTTGACGAGAATCGGTGTTTAAAAGCTGTATCATAAAACAAATATTATTAATATAATAATAAATAAAGTAATATACGGCTACATTTTTGTACAAAATATACCTTTTTGGCTTTTCTAGGCCATTGAATAAATTTTCCTTGTGTGCTACCCATATCAATTACTTCCTCGGGCTTCACTGTGTGTGGCGGGATAGGATAACCTTTATCTTCTTCCGTTACACCATCTACACAGATTTTTATGTAATCAACATGCATCGGGTTGTTATCTAAAATCCTATCAGAAGAAGGATAAGCTTGCCCATGTCCTAAAATCATGTTGAGGAAGGAATCATCGAATGGCCATATAAGCTCACAAGTAGTGATTGACTGCAAACACGTAAATAATGTTAGTAAATACTATAAAATACGCCTATCTTTTTCTAGTGTATCGCTATTTCTAATATACCAGGATATTAAGCATATGAAACTATGGTCGTAGCTGTACAAAGTTTACTAGTTATATATGTCAGCCCAAAAACTTTGGCAACAGAAAATAACATATATGCACCTTATTTTATTTGTATTGATCAAAATCAATGTTAGAATTTGGATATTAATCGAGTTATCCAGAGAAAATGAATATTTAAGTAATTAATCAGCTGTAGATAAGTTGAGCAACCTTCGGTAAATTATTGTTAATAATGGAATTCTTTCGCACGGTGCAACGAGAGTTCGGTATACATATAAACAAATTTAGTACCGGTAATGTAAAATTACTAGAAAAAAACCTAAACTGATTTATTAATTCCATTGCAATTTGATACAAACATAAAGGACGAAAACTGTAATTTACCCTATTATCACTAAAATCATCTAATTAACGAATGATAAAAGAAACTCCTTTTTTTATTCCCATTTTATTTGATAATGCCTATATACTATTTTCTTCTTTTGGTTTGATTACCCAAGTAGGGGTTCTTATAGGGTTTGGGATTTCTTCCCTTTCTTTTATTGTATGATCCTGAGATAACGAGAGTGAAAAATTGAAAATGGGATCACACAATCATTAAGAAGATATCTATGTTTATGATCCATTCTTTTTTAGATAAATCAATTAATGGTGTCCTCATCACATGATCATTGAGAAATGATATGACCCCATTATGACATCTTTATATTTACTTTGAACAAATTAATGGAGCATTCTAACATGGGTGTGTCAATTGTAACTTTACTTGAGAATCATTCGACCCATTAATTTGATTAACCACTAACACTACCTTAATCATCATCACTCCTTTATTGTACTTGATACCATTATTAATGTATAATTATATTCATTTTATTTTATTTATGGGATATTGGCCTCTAATAATCCCAAGTACACGTCATTAGCCATTGGCAGTCTCACCTTTTTTATTCCCCCTGACAGTCCCACCTTTCAACTATTTTTTCATCCACCGGTTCTCAGTTAAAAAAACTTAACGGAGTGAGGTTTTTTCCGAATTAAAAACTGATGTTTTAAGGCTTTTGATCAGAACAAGGATACGAGTCTATTGATGTAAAACTGACCTCGAAACGGTGCTCCAAACGACTAGATTTTTGTTAATTGGAAGTTTAATCACCCGAATTTAAACACCGTTTTCGTCGTTTGGAGCACCAATTCGAGGTAAGTTTTATATCAATAGACTTGTATCCTAGTTTTGATCAAAAGCTCTAAAACCTTAGTTTGTAATTCGGAAAAAAAACTTAACAGACTGAGGACCGGTGGAGGAAAATAGTTGAAAGGTGGGACTGTCAGGGGGAATAAAAAAAAGTGAAACTGTCAATGTCCAATGACGTCTACTTGGGATTATTAGAGGCCAATATCCCTTTATTTATTACTTATTTCATTTGATTTAACAATATCACTAATATCCTATAATAGTTTATAAAAGGAAGTCATGTAATTGATCGTATTTAGAACTTTTAATATTATTATTATTTTATTTAGATTTTTAACAATTTTAAAAAGTTTTCTGAAGACTCTGAACCTAGTAGAAGTTTAGTTTTAGACTGTGGGGTATGGGGCGTGGGTTGGCTGAAAACGTCCAAGCCATCACCTCGGGTGGGCTTGGGTTTGGGCGTGGCCTCTTGGGCGGGAGTTTAAGGCCGGGCGTTGGGCGAGGCTATCAAGTGACATGGCGGGATGTGAATGGCCAAGATAACTAGCCGTTGGCCAACGGCTATTGTAAAAAAAAATTGAATTTTTTCACTATAAAAACTCATATTTCTATTCATTTTTTTACCACAACAACTCCACCTCTTCTATAATCATCTCTATCTTTTTTTAAAAAAAATACTCATCCAACCACAATACGAAAAAATGAATGCTCATAATCGTGGTTTTGATCCGAATAATCCGTGGGCATTACAAGAAAATCCGAACCCACCACCAATCGTCCAATTGTTCCCTTTGTAATACACTCCACTATGCCCGATATGGCGGGTTACGCATCGTTTCTCTCGAATCGTGTGTATACTAACTTCCCTCACACCGACGATCCTATACCTAGCCCGTTTCCACAAACGCCCATCAACCTTTCACTACTGTCCATCAACCTTTCCCAAATCGAAACGTCCCCGAAACTCAACCCCCCATTGATGGTCCTTCCGCATCCAAACCCATCAAGAAGAGAAGTCACAAGAAAAAAACCGAGGCTGAAAAAGCACTAGAAAGCGCCAAACGAAAACAACAAAGATGGGTGCTTAATGAAGAAGTTGCATTGGCGAGGGCTTGGCTTCAACAATCTCAACATCTAACTTTAGGTATTTTTAAATATTTTGTAGCCCTTATTTTAATATTTATGTTTTTTTATATAACTTTGTAATATATTAAATTTTGTTTTGATTAAAATAGGAAATTCTCAACATAGAAACCATTTGTGGAAGCGATTAGTAAAGCATTCTATGAAGAAATGGAAAGGGAGCTTTATCGTGAAAATGATAGCTTATCCTCGAAGTGGACCGAGATAAGCGGGTAACTCACGAAATTTAGTGCTTATTTACAAAAGGCAAAGCAAAACCCAAAAAGTGGTGAAACCGAAGCCGACTTTGTGACAAATGCATTGGTTACATACGAAAAGAATGTGGGGAGCGACTTCCGTTTCATGAATTGTTGGGACATTTGTAAGTTCCATCCCAAGTGGGCGAATATCCCAAGTGGTAGTGAAACTAACACGTCTTCCAAAAGGTCAAGGACACCCTCGTCCCAAACCCAATCGGATGCACGAGATCAAGAGTTTGAGGACTTTGTGGATGATTCGCCAAACCGGCCTGAATACGGAAGAGATGCCGCAAATAGGCGCACTAAAAAATCAAGAGCGGGTACGGCATCGCCTTCAGTTGGGAGTTCGGGCTCGCGTAGGGGAGTATACAGCGATCAGGTGGAAGACATTGCAAGCAAGTTAGATACATTCAACGTATTCCAACAACAAAGGGCCAAAATTCGGAAGAACAAAGAAGCTTGGGATGCCCTGAAACAAAGACGAGATGATATGAAATTTCTAGCCCAACCCATCGATCACCTATCAGGTGAAGAGTTGGAACTAATGTTGGAGACGAGAGAACAGATAAAGAAAAAATATTACAAGCACTAGGAATTTTTTTATGTAATTTTCTTTTTTTTTTAAAAAACATTATTAAAAAATTTAATTTTTTTGTTTTAAAAATATAAAATAGCCGTTTGGGCTGGCCACGCCCCAAATCCCCGCCCCACCATACCATCTTCAATGTGGGTCAGCGCAGCGAAGCCCCCTAAGCCACGTGTCAACACATGCCCCAAACCTCCACTCCACCATACCCCACGTTCTTATGTTTTATAACATTGTTCCATTCGGACATGGTGTTGTCAGGAAAGGTTCGATGTATCACACAAGATTTCTTGTGGTGGTTTTTCACAAACTTGATTTGAATAGGCGTTCTAGAGTTTATTTTCAGGTTGGTGAAATGCACCTCCTTTTTTACCTTTCATACTCTTTTTTTTTTTAATATTAGTTTAAAACTTATCAAATCTTACCCCTTTAAAAAATCATTTTCTTTAGAGAAAAATGCCCGGATAGTCCCTGTGGTTTCGCCTTTTTTCACCTATAGTCCCCAACTTTCTAAAATTACCTGAATAGTCCCCAACTTTTCAATTTTCGTTCCCGGATAGTCCCTGGCGTGGATGGAGGTTAGTTTTCTTAGTTAAGTGACTGTGAAATTACCTAAATGCCCTTCATATTAAAATATAACTATTAAAACATTAAATCAAAATATATTACATATGAGATTTCAGGTGGGCCCACACTTTTTTACTTAAAACCTAAAACCACCCTCCACCGCCTTTAACCTCCGCCTAAATCAACCCCTACACCCATCCTACCACCACCTCCAGCTTACCACTATTAAAAAAATTGAAATGGCTTTATTGCTGTTTAAAGAATGACATAGAAGATGAAGCCTTTTAGGCTGTGAACCAAAACAAGAACAAAAGCCTGAAAGGCTATTGAACAAAAAGCAAGAACAGAGACAAACAAGATTTTATAAAGAGAGTCATCTTCTTTTTTTTGTTATTTTAACCAGAAGCACCAAGAACCCTACATCGAACAAAGCTTATGCAAGACCAAACCTGCAAATTGCCTAAAACTAACACGATTTCCAGTCGACATGCTCCATCTATTATTTTTATGGATGAAATCGACAATATTAGATCTGCTCGGATGGAATCTGGAAGTGGGAATGGTGGCAGTGAAGTACGACGAACTATAATCGAGCTTCTCAATCAGCTTGACGGATTTCAGCCTCTGATCTCAAACACCTGCCGCAGGTTGCCGGAGATATTTGCAGGTTTCCGGCGATTTGTAAACTGTAGCCGGAGATATTTGCAGGTTGCCGGCGACAATGATGGTGGTAGTTGTTTATAATTTATGATAATGGCTGTGATTGAATACATGTTGCCAGACAATGATGATGGTGGTTGTTTGTGATTTGGGTGGTGGTTAATCCTTGTTTACAGAGAAAGAGAGAAGGGTGAGGGTGGGTGTGGGTGTGGTCGGCCGGAGAAGATGGCGGAGATGGTGGTGAAGGATGGTGAGGGTGGGGAAGATGAAGTGGTGGTGGTGGTTTGATTCTTGAAGACTAAAATGAGAAAGAGGAAGAGAGAAAGGGGAGAGGGGGTAGGGGTGGGGTAGGGGTAGGATAAAGGTGGCCCCACTTGATTTAAATATATATTTTTTATTTTTAGGTTGTTTTTAATAACAAGGGTATTTTAGTAATTTCAAACTCATTTAACTGAAAAAACTAACCTTCATCCGTATCAGGGACTATCCGGGAACGAAAATTGAAAAGTTGGGGACTATTCAGGTAATTTTAGAAAGTTGGGGACTATAGGTGAAAAAAGACGAAACCACAGGGACTATCCGGGCATTTTTCTCTTTTCTTTATAATTGTTTGGAAGTTAGGTGCTATGAAGCCAATGTAAATTAATTAATTTTAGACAAAATTATGTATATATAGTGTAAAATAAATAGCAACGTAACTATTTATTTTTATAATAATATATATTGGTACTCAATTTATTTATGTATTATTAAGCTGTAAAGTCATATGTAAAATCTAATGCTAACCTGGTAACAATACTCAATTTATATATGTATTTTATTTCATCAAAATCATTTTAAATAAAACAGCGATATAAATTACCCACACGACTATAACTACATTTGATGAACAATGAATAGATTCGACAAACATATCTACACATTACTTAAACTTCTACATACATAAAATTGCATTGAGTGTTTATGTTGAAAAACATAAGGCTCCATCTATTCACACACATTATCTTATATACGCCATATGTAGTTTTATACGTGCCGTAGCGTATTTTTTTTAATTAAATATAACAAAAAAATCTAAACAGAATTTTGTAAAAAAAATACTGAACTGCAAGCAAAGAATTAGTTACGGTGTATTAATATGAGATTCCGTAATGAATAAAAAAAATACAAACAACATGATTATATTTTATTCGATGGTATCATATCAGTGTAAGTTTCGTATTATTGCAACTGTGTAAATGATAAGGATTATAACGGTCCTTTTTTTAAATGCAAATCTGGATCTCAGGGCCGTTCCTAGGTTTCTGGAGTCCCTAAGCAAACTATGAAGTAGGGACCCTAATTTCGCCGATAAACTCTCCTCCAATCCCGACGCAATGGGTGATTGCCCTTACTTTTTTCGTTTTGTGATAGCCGCTAGCCTAGAAATTGAAAGCAGGTTGCGATGGGAAGTTGGAACAATGATTGCGGCTGTATTTAAGGGCTTTAGGCCGCTAAATATTGATGATTAGGTCGATGGTTGTTGTGTTTTAATAGTTGGAAATCAAGGCGAAATGAGTTTTGAAACTTGACCTTTGTTTGCTAAACAATATTTGGACTCCTTGAATGAAAAATCAATTTAGTTTTGAAATAAACGTATTTATTTTGGCCTAATACATACATATAGTATATATAATTTTTTTTTTTTAATTTGAAGGCCCTTATTTTTTGGTGGCCCTAGGTCCGTGCCTAGGTTGCCAAGCCTATAGAGCCGGCCCTACTGGATCTAAAACTAATTTTCAAAAGGAGATATAATCATGGGATAATATCAATCACAAAAGGTTAAACAAATACGAATTCAATTTGTATAGAATTTTTGATAAATACGAATTCAGTTTGTATTGAATTTTTGATTAGCATGTGTTATATACGAGTTCAGTTTGTAACGAATTCATTAGTCATTGGCAGTCTCACTTTTTTTATTCTTAGCGCAGTCCCATCTTTCAACTATTTTTCCTCCACCAGTTCTCTGTTAAAAAAAACATAACTGGAGTTAAAAAAATTCAAATTACAAAAAGATGTTTTCGGGATTTTGATCAAACGAGGATACGGGTCTATTTATGTAAAACTTACCTTGAAACATTTGATTTACATCAATAGACTCGTATTCTCGTTATAATCAAAAGCCCTAAAACGTGGTTTGTAATTCAGAAAAAAAAAATTACTTAAGTTTTTTTAACTAAGAAAATAGTTGAAATGCGGTAACGGTGGGAATAAAAAAAAGTAGGGCTGCCAATAACTAATGACGTCTACTAGGTATTATTAGAGGCCAAAATCCCTTTTGTTTTTACTAAAAGTCACCTTAGCTCTACCACGTGTGCTTGTTGCGTTTTAGATCGCATACAAACTATGTGTCATTCCAAAAGAAAATTTTTATTTTACAAAACGGATCCGATTTTATAATTCGCTTTTAACCTCAAAAGTTTGGAATGACCCAGACTAAAATATAAATTCAGTCATGAAATACGTAAACAACTTAATATACATTATACAACATCAAGGGTCAAGTCATCACCACCCAAAAACCTAAACCTCCACCTCCTCCGCAAAAAAAAAAAAAAAAAAAAAAAAAAAAAAAAAAATTGGGAGGGGGTGGGTGGGGGTGGGGGTGGGGTTTAGGTTTTTGGGTGGTGGTGGATGTTTAAGTTTTTTTTTTTTTTTTTTTTTTTTGTGTAGTGGGTTTTTTTAGTAGCCTTTGTATCCTTCTTACAATTAAGATCCTTTGTATTTGATCCTAATCCTAATTTTATATATTATCGTGTTTTTTTTGTTTCATTTAATATTAAATTGTATGAATGTACAACTAAAAAAATTAAACATTACCCCTGAACTTTTGTTCTAAATCCGCCAGATCACCACTCTAACTCTCCCATGTTACTTTCTTATTCTTCATCAACCCCAGATCTCCTCGACATGAGTTGCAAACGTTGAGCATCATATCTGGTTCTAGATTTGGATCCATCAACCATTGACGTCAGCTGAATTTTTGAAGGTGGTGATGGTGATACAAAATTGACAAAGACTATTTTTCTTTAATATACTGATGATTATTTTATATTAATTTGATAGATTTTTTAACGTCGGTTATGAAGAAGAACAAACGTGTGAGGACAAAATATTTATAGTTTCTGTAGAAAGAAAAGCCGAAAACTACAATATACATAGCCTAAAAACCATTTTTGTTTAATTAACTCATAATTATATTTCCCTTTTTATATGATACATACATAATTTATCTGTTATTTTATACCGTAAATATAAAGATATATCTGCCTCCAAGTGACATTACTTTCATTATCTTCCACTAAACCTTGTTCGATTGCCTAAAAGTTTTTACACCTTTTATTACGGATATATATAATTATTATTTCAAGTTAGGCATAGTTGTAGTATTTTTATTTGTATTTTTTTTTCTTTTGAATCACCGCACCATTAATGGTTCAAGAAATTAAAGATAATTTTTAAATGCTTTTTGAATGTTATCGATCTATTACAATCTAGTAACCGAAATGTTGAGAATTTTGAAACCGAACATCATAATTACTCTTATAATAAAAGTAATAATTTTTTATTCACTTTGTCATCTTGTGTTCTCTCTCGAATTTTGTTTCAAATTGAAGACATCACTGATGATCAAAAATCCGTTTAGTTCGGTAAATCACTGGGTCGTGCCCCAGCTCACAGGCCCTTGTGCCTCTGTACGAACTCTGCACAAAAGACAATTAAAGATTGCAAAAGTCAACCACCCAGCACGTGTCTAATCAAACATGGGGTCGTGCTCCTCTCCTGTTTTAGCCTATAAATAGATGTATCGGGTTGTCATTTTTTCCATCCTTTGGCAACCACTGTCGGGTGCTCTTACTCACCACCATCATCCACCATTATCCACCATCATTTCCATCTTATAATAGAGTTTGATTTGTCTTAGGATCTAAGATTTTAAGAACTTATATATAACAATTCAATCTTGTTGTTTAACATGTTTATTCATACAAGCTTGATGATGTTCATTGTTATAGTCATTCTTGGCTAAAGTTCTTGCATCACTTGGTGAAGATGAACCTTTAATGGCTTTTTAATTTCTTAGTTTTGGACTTTTCATTTGGTGTGTGTTAATAACTTTCAATATGATTTTGTTATATTGAAAAGCCTTAATCTATTCATTACTTTGTCTTTATTGATTCAAGCATTCGTGTCTTTACGTTTTTATAAAAACACGTTAATTACTTAGAATGTGGTTAGAAGTGTGGTTTGGGTTAAGGTCTTACCTTGCAAAAAGAGGTGGTATACTCGATGTATAAGGACTTGGTTTTTCACGTTCCTGCTACCCTTGAGGAGATAACACCAAATCAAGGGATCCAAAGTAGAAGTGACGGTGCTGCTTTTGACCAATATAGCCGAGTGTAATGTTTGGCCAAAAAAGGAAATCTAGAACTTTATGGCATTAACAACGTACAAATTCATATTCTTCATAGAATGGCTTTAGGTGGGTTTTTTTTCACAGAATACGGGAGTAATTTAAATCGGTTCATGAGAATCCGAATCCAATAATTTCGAATATCCGAATTTTCTGATATCCAAATTTTTGTATATTTTGATTTCAGAATTTAGGATATTTCAATTTTGTTTTGGATTCAGCTATTTTTACGCAATCCTAAATACTTCACAACCCAACTATAAACTCTTTTATTATATAATGGCCCAAGTTTTAGATTTCACAAATATCATTTTTTTAAAATAAAATAATTCTCTTCTATCAAATTTATAAAATTAAATGTAAATCTATAGTTATATTTCAATACTCCATAGATAAAATCAAATTTCCTCCAAAACCGTTATGTTCTCTTATTCACGCGTCTAAACCCATTAACAAATTTAAATACAAATGTTTTATCAATGTAAAACACGTATTTATAATTTCTTGGGCTTGTAAAAATTTTAAATTTAGGTCCTCTCTTTCGATTACTATACCGAGTGTCGATATCAATCATAGTGGTACCATAACTACACAAACTGATACTAATTGCAATGCGCATCGCGTTTCACAAGGGAATCCCACTAGTTATACATTCATAAACCAAATTCATTTTCAAATATGCATTTTAAAATCAGAATGTGGTAGTATTTTAATAAGTTAGATTTATTTTAAAGATAAATCAACGAAACTTAAAAAATAAAAGCAGAACGATATTACCAATAATATAAACTCATTATGATTTACCCACTATTATTTATCAAAAAGATTTACACTCGTATTGTTACTATTTCATTTCATAGACTAGTGGGTGGATGTCATTCAATTTGATAGACCAATGGGTAGATGTCACTTGACATTCACTATCCATTTTTTCTTGTTTCTTTAGTATACCTTCACAAGCTCTATGTACAAGCTTTTATTTCCTTTTTACGTGGGTTTATTACTGTTTTGATTTTATTCTATTCTACGATAATGTTTTATGTTTCGGTCTAAATTTAGCGAGTTAACACGCATGCAACGTTCGTGAGTAGTTTATCATTTTTACATCTATTTTTTTTGTTCGGTTTAACATTCCCGTAGTAACGTACTGACCCATAATACTGATCGTATTTATTTGACATCCATATTTTATAAATAAAATTCTGAAAATCAAATAAATATAATAATATCATTACATGAATTTCAATATAAAGTGACAGATCGAAATATCAAATTTAAAAAGTTTAGAAGAAACTGCCCACTTAAATATATTTTAATGATGCTATCAAAATATTTAAAATAGCCTACAATAACAAAGGTTTTTGTTTTTTTAGAGGCAAAAGCACATATGCGGGCGCACATGTGTCGATCGTGTCATGTCTTCTTTATGTTTGTTAAAACTAATGATAAAAGTTATTAAATAATAATATTACACAAGAAAAAATAATCTAGATGAGTTGTTCTTTATGTTGAAAAAATAATCTGGATGAGTTGTTCTTTATGTTTAATTTGTTTATGCATGTTTTTTTTTTCTACATGAATGCTTATATATCTGATGTTGTATGAATAATGTTTAATTTGTTTATGTATGTGTTGATTGCTATGTGGATGATTATAGCTTTGATGTTATATGAATATATGCTTAATTTGTTTATGCATGTGTTTTTTTATGTGTGATTATAGATTTGATGTTGTGGATTAGGATCAAATACAAAGTATCATAATTGTAAGAAGGGTATAAAGACTCCTAAAAAAAACAATTATAAAAAAAAAAACCTTGAACATCCACTACCACCCAAAAACCTAAACCCCCCCTCCCTATTTTTTTTTTTTTTTTTTTGCCGAGGGGGTGGGGGTTTAGGTTTTTGGGTGGTGGTGGGGTGGGGGTGGGTGTTTAGTTTTTTTTTAAATTTTATTTTAGTTTTTTTGGGGGGTGGGGGTTAGGTTTTTTGGGGGGTGGGGTTAGGTTATTTGGGTTTTTTTTTTTTTTTTTGGTGAGCTATAGTTTTTTTTTTTGCCCGGGGGGGGGGGGTTGGGGGTGGTGGGGAGTTTAGGTTTTTGGGTGGTGGTGGGGTGGGGGTGGGTGGGTGTTTAGGTTTTGGGTGGTGATGTAGTGGGTTTAATTTTAGGTTATTGGACACTTGTCACTCTATAAATCCTTCTTACACTTCTTACAATTAGGAGCATTTGTAGAATAAATTGATCCATAAAACTAAACATTTACCTAATAGATATTTTTTTTTTTTGACATTTGAAAGCTTAAAATCATGCCATCACCTCGTCATCTGTTACTTTATCCGTTGTTTCTCTTTCGACTGTACAAACTAGAGCATTTTTCAAATACTCATCACCCATTTGCTTGCGTAAATCCGCCTTGATAAGATTCATTTTAGAAAAAACAAAATCTTTCAACGGTTATGGTTGCAACCGGTAAAATCAATGCTAGCTTCATTATCCCCGATAAACCAATGGAAAAGAACGATCTTTTCTAGCTAACATAAGTGGTGAAACTGGCCAGTTTTCGAAATCCAAGAGGCAACCAGACAAGAAAAAAACATTTTGGATGAAAGTTTCAAAACTTACCAAACTATTAGACGAAATTGACGGTTTACTATATGTGTGTGTATTTGGTTAAGTTCGTTACAAAACATTTAATCATTATTAGAATAAAATTGCAGTTCAACCAGTTTTTAAAATTTATAAGATTTAAAAAGTAAGTAAAGAGTAAATTACACTTTACGTCTTTTATGTATTACCTATCTATGAATTATGCCATTGATGAAACAATGGTTAACCGGGCAGTGTTAACTCACTGGTATCGTTAAGAAGGGTTAATCCTTTCCTCTCGAGGATCGCTAGCTGGATCACCGGTGGGTTGATCTCCTACATAAGGAAACAAACCGTGACTCGTAACAAGGAGGATGGGGTGGGGGTGTTCCTTGTTACCACTCTCCGGCGTGAGAATCAGTAGTCTGTTTGGAAAGCAAAGTATGATAGTAGTAGTAGTAGTGAGAGAGTTGTGAAAAGATACCTCAAACCTGGTTTGGGGTTGGTATTTATAGCCGAGTAGTGAAGGAGGAGGTGGATGGACGGACTGACGACATGCTGCACCTTTGCAGGTGTGTCAGGCTTGTCGGATGTGGAGGTAACGCCACGTGAGTCTGTTGCTTACGTAGACCTGACAGGTGATTGTCATTGGTGCTACTTGTACCGTGGTGTCAGTCCCACTTGTTAAGCGCACAGGATGCGGTGCGAGCCGGATCGCTGCTTGCGGTAACTTTTGATGTTACCGCGTCTCATGCTTGTGATCAAGAAATACGCGAGATGCGGTGCCAGCCGCATCGTCGTCCGTGGAGACTGTTGCTGTTGCCTGCATCCTTTGTCGTGACGAAAATGCCCATATGATGCGGTGCCATCCGCATCGTTATGTTCATCTGTTTCTTCATACAAGGTAAGGCTTCTCATACTCTGACCGATTGGATTCGAAGGATGCGACCGCATGGACGCGGTTTATTGCTGGTGGAGATTAAGATGATAAAGGTGATGGTCGATTTTGGACCATACCCCTTCAAGTCCCCCCAGTCTAGTGTTGCTGCCTCGTGCAAGTTGCATGTGGGAGAAGCACTGGACTATGGTGTCTGGAAGGTAGTTTACAGCCTGGAGAAAATTCTAGGCCATGTAGATGGCGTTCGCTTTTCGTAAATCAAGCTGGAGATCTGGTAGCGTAATCTGACGTCTCTTCCGTACCGGTGAAGAAATTTCGCCTGATGCGAAATTCTCAGCCGTTTGAGTAGCGGGCTACCTTTTTCTGATGTCATCAGGTTGGTTGCCACCTGTTGGTGTGTCGAACCAACCTCTGAGATCGTGTCTCTGTTTTCGAACTAACCTCTGAGGTGGTGATTGAAGAAGAGATGAGGCTTCGAACCAATCTTTGAGACGGTGATCGAAGATAGCTATGCGGCAAGTGCTTTGCTCAAGCTCTATGTTCAGCAATTGGACATGTAATGATGATCCCTTTTTGTGGGGTGTTCGTGTTCATCATTTCAGCTCTCAAGTAACCGCACGTTCTTTGCGGTTACCTCGTTGCGTCATTGTTGGCCATGTTTGGTCGAACAATTAGAATCTGTACTATGGGTCAATAAACATGGTTATAGGCAAGGTTGTGCCCACCATTGTTTATTCTATGCGGCTCATAGGCGGGCAAACAAAGTCATAAGCAGAGTTGTTACCGCTGTTCGGTCGCTTGTTGTTCGACGAGATCTTTTTTGACGATTGGGGATCTTGTCTATACTCGTTCTGGAGCCACTTTCCTTCACGATCCAATAATTTTCTTTGAAGTAGCCTCGTTCATCTGTGTGATGACTTAGTTGTGGCTCTTCCGTAGCAACCATTTGTGGAGCTAAGGGCGCGTCCGCAGTGACTCATGAGTGTCTGCGGTTTTGTAACAAAAGACTCGCTTTAAAAGAGTGTTTTGCCTGGATGTGGCTCTTGAAGGTTCAGGAGTCAGGGTTGCTGATGTGCGGTCGCGTACATTCCCATCCTTTTTCCCTATGGAAAAGCTGTTTACCCACCCTCTGTGGTTGTGAACAGGATAGGAGGGATTTGAAGCTTGAAGAGAAGGAAGGTAATGCGGTTTACCTGTTCCTGAGATGCGGTTCAGTCCAAAGAACAACGCTGGTTCTGAGTATCTGGCACACCTGTACGGGCTCGTGTGTGTCATCTTCGCATATTCCACGTGTGCTCGTGGGTAAGTGCGGATATGTATTATACCCCCTTATATAGTGTAGAGATAAATATTTTTGCCTATTTTTAGGGGTATGTAAAAAAACGACATGCAGTATCGGTTATGGTGCGATAAACCAGAGAAACCGCATGCCGCTTATAATTGCATAATGTAATCGCTTTTTTTGTTGCATACGTGGCTGACCACACGTGTGAGTTGGTGGAAGTTGGTGAGATTTTCTGGCATGTGCTGAAATGAAAGGACATTTGCACTCCCCGAGGCCATTAAATGCACTGTAGCAGGAGTGTAAACGTCTTCTATGTCAGGCGCGTGTGCGGCCACGCGCGCGTGGTAACCGTCAGCAGAAAGGTTGCTTGACACGTGGTGCCGCATAATTCGTTCTTTTTGAACGTGATGATTCAGTTTCCATGCTGCATTAATTGCGATCGGTATATAAGGGGAAACCGTTCGTGGTTTCCCCTCACTCGTTCAAAATTTCAAAATTTTTCCGGTGAGAGAAAAAATTCCTTTGTCTTCTCCGAAAAGATTTTCTGAATTTCCAGTGAGGTTTTAGTTTTTAGTACTCACTTCCTTCCATTCTACGTTCTGTATGGCTGAACCATCGAATCCCCACAATGTGGAGGGTGAAAACCCTGAGCAGTCACTGTAGCGGCTGATGAAGATGAAGACGATGGTGGCAGTGCTCCCGGTGGTGGACTGCCAGTACTAAAGTGGTCGAAGGGTAGTTTTAGGACCCTGATGACCACTATACAGATGGCCGTCGAGTGGGATGCCACCTACCCACAAGAGGGTGACACTGGTGCCGATGCTCCGGCCGGCTATATCACCCTGTGGGCTGATTTTTTAACGTTGGCAACCTCCGATTGCCGGTGACGGTGTTTGTTGCTGAGGTGTTAGAATACTATCATCTCCACATTTCCCAACTAAGTCCATTTGGGATGTTCCGGATTAGGAACTTTGAGTACACTTTTCGTGCCCATGGTTTGGACGTTACCGTTGAGAATTTCCGGCGGTTTTACCAGTTAACGGTGAACACCGGATTTTTTTCTTTTAATCAACGACATGGGAGTTTGAAGTTGATGACACCTCCCAAGGGTGTAACCCAGTGGAAGAGAAATTTTTTTTACGTTAAAGCCTGTGCGGTCTACGCCCATATGACTTTTCGGAACGTAAATGTGGGTGTTACCGGTGAGGATATTGTAACAACTCTCACTAAAACCAATACTTAGTATGTTAATTGTCTCTTAAGAAAACCCTAATTGAGAAACCCAAGTAATTCTGCATAAACCCTAAAATTTTCAGAATCATCAGAATCAGGATCAGGGCCCCTAAAACTCAGGGGGGGTAAAATCCTAGTTACGATTATCTTAATAACTATCTGTCGAAATCGAATTTTAAGAAACCGTCGACTCAGCAAAGCTACATGCACGAAGGGCTACCCTATAGAGTAGGGTGACCCCACGCGTCACGCGACGCCCATAGGGGTACCCCTCGCGTCACGCGACGGGGGTCAAAATTCGGGTATAAATAGAGGGCATTGGCACTTGATTTCTGGCATAAAAACGACGTTAAAACTCAAAATACACACGGAGATATCGCCTGTACACTATTAAAACACACAGATCTCGAATCGCTGCCGCAATCAGGGTAATAACTCGATCGCTATTACGATTCAACGTCCGATCGATTGTAACTATCCAACGATAGTTTGAGTGCTGCTCAAATTGAGTTTATACTTTATTATTCGTCGTGATTTCGACTTGAATATTTGAGTATTGTCCAAATTTGGACTATGCTCTGTTATTCGTTGTGAATCCGCTGGATATTTAAGTATTGCACTTGGTTAATCGTTGTGAGGGTTTAATCTCGTGAATTGTCGTAACTGCTGTATTAGTTACTAACCCCGTTTGTGTGCATTGTTATTTAAATTAGGTTAATCAAGGCTAATCAGTAGGCTTATACTCTGCTCGTTAAATCTGCAATGTGAGTCATTCTCTTTTTATCAAACTGTTTTACAAAACTCCTAATTATTTTCAAAGTTATAATTACAGGGATTAAGTCTTTGTAATCACCAAGTTACAGCCGGTATGTGGGGTTTTGTATACATTACTTGATAATCTTCACCATTGGGGCAGCCAATGGGTGATATGACCATAATCACAGACACCATTGGACATTGAGAGGGCCAATGGGTCGAGTGACAAAGTACTGTAGGTAGTTGGTTTGATATCAGAAACATTGTAATCGCTCTTAATACTGTAGATTATAACTAAATATTGTTTTACATAAAAAGAATGATTCACTCAGTATTTCCCCGCTGAAAAAACCTTTTTAAAACATGTTTCAGGTGATCGGTTGTGATCCAAGAAAAGTGTAGTGAAGCACTACAAGCTTAGAGAAGTGGCTCAATGTAAATAAATAACGAAACATGTTTTAAGAAATAAAGATTTCCCCGGGAAATCATCTTATTGTAAATTACAAGGTTTATCCCTAAACTTTATGTAATAAAGTAAACCAGCATTTGAGTATTAAAAGATCCTGTATTAAAAAGACTTCCGCTGTCGCCTAAATTAAATACCACGGGATTCCTGTCCCGCGGCTCTTGACCTGGTCAAACCGGGGCTAGGGCCGTGGCAGGGGCGCTGGAATGGTGGAACACGATATTACAAGCGAAAGGAAGAAGAATGACCTATGCTATGAATTGGGAAGAATTTAAGATTGTAGAAAGAAAATTATGTCCCGAATATGAGAAAGATCAAATGGCCAATAAGTTCCTAAATCATCGTATGACGGGTGTAGATTGTTGCGGTTATACTTCGACATTCTTTGAATATGCGAGAGTGGTACCAACACTGGCTTCGCCAGAACCGGTACTCATTTCCCGTTATATTTGGGGACTAATCAGTGAAATCCGTAACATCGTTAAAGCTGCGATACCTTGCACTATTGACGATGCTGTAGAACTAGCTAATACCCTAACTGATAAACTGGTGTGCACAAGGATTTCGTACGGGTAATAATAACCGTTTCAAAAGAAGAGGAACAGGGCAATCCTCAAACCCGCCGTTCTGCAGGAATTGCAAAAGAAAACATTTTGGAAGATGCAATGCAACTTGTAATTTTTGCAAATCAATAGGACATAGTGAAGAAAATTGCAAAAAGAAAAGCATAATCTGCTTTAACTGCGGAGAAGCAGGACATTACAAGACAGAATGTCCTAAACTGGTTAAAACCGCAGACAACAAAGGCAAGTCAGCAGAGGGAGCTACTAAGAAAAATGCACGAGCATTTCAGTTAACCACTCAGGAAGCGGAACTCATCCCCGATGTGATAGCCGGTACGTTCCTAGTTCACTACGTGTTTGCAAAAGTATTATTTGACTCTGGTGCAAACCAAAGTTTTATTAATACTTCATTTTGCCAAGCTCTTAAATTACCTTTAACCACCCTTAGGCAAATTTTTACAGTCGAAACGACAGACGGGAATTCTATTGACATAGATAAAGTTTTGCAAGAAGGAAAAATAGAACTATTAGGCCATAAGTTTTCTGCAAATCTGTTACCTATGGAATTAGCCGGGTTCGATGTCGTGTTAGGAATGGATTGGTTAATAGCCAACCATGCTCTGTGATAAGAATTCTGTAGAAATTCGTACCCCCACAGGAGAGGTAATTTTAATTACAGGAGATAGACCTCGAAAGCCACTGAAATTCATTTCAGTAATGAAGTTGGCCAGTTATTCAAGAAAACAAGAAGTAGTGTATATGATTTCTGTAATCATTAACGCTAAAAGCAAGGAACTTCAGGACATCCCTGTAGTCTCAGATTACCCAGACGTTTTTTCCAGAAGAATTACCCGGGTTACCACCCGATAGAGAAGTAGAATTTAGAATTCATCTAATTCCTGGAACTACCCCAATAGACAAGGCACCTTATCGATTAGCACCTACAGAAATGCTAGAATTGAAAAAGCAGTTAGATGAATTACTAAGCAAAGGTTTCATACAACCTAGTTCATCCCCGTGGGGAGCACCAGTGTTGTTTGTGAAAAAGAAAGATGGATCGATGCGAATGTGTATTGATTATAGAGAGCTGAATAAAGTTACAATTAAGAATCGATACCCATTACCTAGGATTGACGATCTTTTTGATCAACTCCAAGGTGCTAGGTATTTTTCTAAGATAGATTTACGCTCTGGATATCATCAATTGAAAGTACAAGAGGAAGACATACCTAAAACTGCTTTTAGAACTAGGTATGGTCATTATGAGTTTACAGTCATGCCTTTCGGATTAACGAATGCACCCGCAGCATTCATGTTAATTGTCTCTTAAGAAAACCCTAATTAAGAAACCCAAGTAATTCTGCATAAACCCTAAAATTTTCAGAATCATCAGAATCAGGATCAGGGCCCCTAAAACTCAGGGGGGGTAAAACCCTAGTTACGATTATCTTAATAACTATCTGTCGAAATCGAATTTAAAGAAACCGTCGACTCAGCAAAGCTACATGCACGAAGGGCTACCCTATGGAGTAGGGTGACCCCTCGCCTCACGCGACGCCCATAGGGGTACCCCTCGCATCACGCGACGGGGGTCAAAATTCGGGTATAAATAGAGGGCATTGGCACTTGATTTCTGGCACAAAAACGACGTTAAAACTCAAAATACACACGAAGATATCGCCTGTATACTATTAAAACACACACAAATCTCGAATCGCTGCCGCAATCAGGGTAATAACTCGATCGCTATTACGATTCAACGTCCGATCGATTGTAACTATCCAACGATAATTTGAGTGCTGCTCAAATTGAGTTTATACTTTATTATTCGTCGTGATTTCGACTTGAATATTTGAGTATTGTCCAAATTTGGACTACGCTCTGTTATTCGTTGTGAATCCGCTGGATATTTAAGTATTGCACTTGGTTAATCGTTGTGAGGGTTTAATCTCGTGAATTGTCGTAACTGCTGTATTAGTTACTAACCCCGTTTGTATGCATTGTTATTTAAATTAGGTTAATCAAGGCTAATCAATAGGCTTATACTCTGCTCGTTAAATCTGCAATGTGAGTCATTCTCTTTTTATCAAACTGTTTTACAAAACTCCAAATTATTTTCAAAGTTATAATTACAGGGATTAAGTCTTTGTGATCACCAAGTTACAGCCGGTATGTGGGGTTTTGTATACATTACTTGATAATCTTCACCATTGGGGCAGCCAATGGGTGATATGACCATAATCACAGACACCATTGGACATTGAGAGGGCCAATGGGTCGAGCGACAGAGTACTGTGGGTAGTTGGTTTGATATCAGAAACATTGTAATCGCTCTTAATACTGTAGATTATAACTAAATATTGTTTTACATAAAAAGAATGATTCACTCAGTATTTCTCCGCTGACAAAACCTTTTTAAAACATGTTTCAAGTGATCTGTTGTGATCCAAGAAAAGTGTAGTGAAGCGCTATAAGCTTAGAGAAGTGGCTCAATGTAAATAAATTACGAAACATGTTTTAAGAAATAAAGATTTCCCCGGGAAATCATCTTATTGTAAATTACAGGGTTTATCCCTAAACTTTATGTAATAAAGTAAACGAGCATTTGAGTATTAAAAGATCCTGTATTCAAAAGACTTCCATTGTCGCCTAAATTAAATACCACGGGATTCCTGTCCCGCGGCTCTGGACCTGGTCAAACCGGGGCTAGGGCCGTGACAGATATTCCTGTTGCCACCGCAAAGACTGTGAATTGGTTCTCTAGGCTGCGGCCTATTGAACTCAATAAATTAGACAACAATCAGTTGTGGGTGTTGCGGATGATGCTTACCAGGCCGGATAGGAAGGCAAGGCCCGTTTTGTGGGAAAAGAGTGGTGGTAAGCCCTTTACTCTTGTGCGTTTCCTTGCTTCTTTATACTCTTTATTAATTTGCATGTGTTTTATCAGAGAAAGCGGTTGGCCTGTGGAGGATGTTTGAGCCAGATTTTGAGGGGAAGGTTGAGTTGGTTGCGTGTGGGGAATTGGAAGGTTTTAATTTGGAGATTGTTGGCAATTTCCGCGTTCCCACGCGTGAGATATTGAATGCACCCGTGCCGGAAGGCGAAGGTATCTTCTAAGATTTCCTTTTTTGCTTAGAGTTCCCCTTTGTAATGTGCTTGCCTGATTCTTCAAATGCAGGTATCCTTGGGGATTTAGGGAAGTTTGAAGTTAAAACCATCCCTAAGAAGCATGTGGAGAGGAAACAGGTGAAGAAACCCGTGCGGGGTCGCGGTAAGGAGAAAACTGAGGGTTCTGTCATCCCCCCGTTGGTGTCCCAAGCCGCAGGTACCTATCGTTCTTGTTACCGCAGATATACCGATTACGTGGTAGTATCTGACACCCTTGAGGGTTTGGGTGTTCCTGGTGGTGGTGCGGCTGTAGGTGGGACTGCTGCGGGTTCCACCGTTGCTGGTGAGAAGAGGAAACCGGAGCAGATAGCTGCTGGTGCCGGTGAAATGAAACGTCGGAAGCTGCAGTCCGAAAGGGCTGGTCCGACACAAAAGAAACCTGCGGTCACTGCTGGTAAGTGTATAACTTTTGCAAGTGTTTTTGTATGCACGACTTGTTTTCTGATAGTTGGTGCTTTCTTTGTATTGCAGAACCGCAAGATGCAGGCTTTTCTATTTTTGACGCTCCTTCGTCTCCCCCGCATACCACGGCTGCGGATGCGGGTGTACCGAAGGAATCTGCGGCACCGTTTATCAAGGTGGTGCCTGATCCGACCGTGCAGGCGGAGAAAACGGTGGAGAAAACTTCGTCCCAGATTTTTCATACTGTCGATTCCTCCAATAACCTGATCACTCCAAATGATGCTGATGATTTGGATTTGAGGTTTTCGGATGCTGGAAAACAAAAATCTGGGACTGAATCGCAGAAGTCCCCTACTGCTGAGAAGGTTTCTGGTTCCGCATCTGGGGGTGCGGGTTATGAAGGTTCTCCAATTCAGCCTGGAGAGTCTGAGCTGGAGTATTACTACCGCACGTACACCCCGGATCGGAGTACCAGCTATCACCGACCCCCCTGGACTGTTATGCAGGGGGGTGATATTTCCAACGATCCTTCCGCTTGTAGGGAAATTTTGGGTGGTTTGGGCACCCCGTTTGAAGTTGATCGTGCTCGTGCCGCATCCCATGAACTTCGCATCAACCAACTTTCCACCATGCTTGTGGGAAGTTCCATAGTGGCGAACGCCATTATGGAGGACTATAAGTTGTTGAGTCGGAGGGAGGAAGAAGCTGCACGGATGCGGGCTGAGGCTGAGAAGTTGGTTAGAGCTGCTCGCGCAGGTGCGGAGCAGCTTGAAAAAGATAAGGCTGCTTTTGAGAAGCATAAGCAGACTGAGGAGTGGGCTTCAACCGCCAAGCTTAAACAGGTGCGTACTCTTGCCAAGTTACTTTCTGATGAGCGTAAGAGTTGGAAAGAAACACTTTCCAATGAGCGCAAGACATGGAAAGAATATTGGGCTAAACAGAATGAAAATCTGTTTTGTGCTCGCCAGGAGTTGGCCAATCTGAAGGCCGCAAATGCTGCTTTGGCCAAGGAGAAGGCTGCGGCCGAGTCAGCTGCAGGCAGGGCTAAGGAGGATGAGGCCCGGACCGCGAAGGCTATTGAAGAGGCCAAGAAGGCGGGGGCTCGTTTTGCCAATGCCCTTGATGAAGCGAATGCTGACCGCACTCGCTTAAATCAGACCATTACGGGTCTCCAAGTATGAGTTGCCTTTTTAGCTTTTCCTTTGCTGTCTTAGTATGTTTGATGATTTTATACATACTGTTTTTCTTGTTTTTTGAAAGGCTGAGGTGCAGACCCGCGAGGCGAAACTTGTGGATGTTAATGCCCGTGTGGTTGAAGCTGGGAAGCGGGCTAGTGAGGCTGCGGAGGCTAGAGATGGCCTTACCTCCGCATTCCATCAGCTTGAGGTCGACCGTGAGTGGATGCGGTGTCACGGTATTGCACATGTAAGTACCTGGTGCCTGTGCTTTTGTTTGGGTTTGCACATGATAACCTGATTTGTTTATGTTGCAGATTGTTAAGTCTATCATGGATGCCCCTGAGACCGCGACTGGTATCGACTTAATTAAGGAGCGTGCCCGGGAAGCTGGTTTTAAGGCTGGTTACAACTGGTGTATTGGTCATATAAACGTGCCGAGTCAAGGCGGATATACTGATTAACGGTCTGGGTTCCATGGTGTGGACACCGAAGCGCGTCTTGCTGAGGCTGTTGCCTCATTTTATGACATGTCTCTGTCTTCTGTTGAGAAACTTGATGAATGCTTAGAGGCAGAAGACTATGTAGACCGCTTGCGGATGCTGTATGTGGATGCGGATAAGGAAGATACTGCTGGTGGCGGCCAAGATGGAGCGGGTACCAGTGGTACAAAATAGGACTAGGTTGGCCTGCGTGCCCCTTTTTGTTTTCCCTTTTGTATATGTTAGAACTTCATGTAAATCCGTTATGCACCGCATAGGTGTGAATTTTTTGAATATAAAGTTTAACTGTTGCTCAATTTGTACAAGTGTTTTTCTTTCTTGCATGTTTGAACCTGAGTATGCGGAACTCTACCCGTTGTGAACAGGGTTGAGTGTACTCGATACCTTGTCGTATGAGTATGAGTCAATTCCATCATTTGCCCTGTTAGGGTTTAAGAATTGTGTAAGTTTTGTAAAAACTTGTGTATTCGGAACTCTACCCATTGTGAATGGGGTTGAGTATACTCTATACCTTTGTTGTATGAGTATTAGTCAATTCTCGTGTCCCGTTAGGGTTTGGGAATTGTGCTGGTTTTGTAAAAAACCGTGAGTGTATCCGGCCGGATTGACACCTAATGTTTTGCCTTTGCTTGCCGATTACAATATTTGTGTGTGGTTAACACTTTGTGTGGGTATCGCGAATGAAGATTTTGCCAATCTTTTTTTGCGGATACCGCAAAGTGGAACACGCATTTGTAATAGTAGTAACAAACAATATTGTATTGAATCGTTCGTTTATTCATTTGCAACTGGCCTGCGGCTCGATAGGTTACATAGAAAATGTAAAAACATGGCTTACATATAACAGCGTCGAAGATGTTGTGCATTCCATGTACGTGCGATAGGTTCGCCTTCTAACGTTTGTAATTTATACGCGCCTTTGCCCAAGACCTCTTTGATGAGGTAAGGTCCTTCCCACTTGGGGGCAAGTTTTCCTGGGCGTTCAGCGTTAGATGCTTCATTGTCGCGGAGGACGTAGTCTCCTGGATTGAAAGTACAAACGCGGACACGTGAGTTGTAGTACTTTTCAAGTTTGGATTTGTACTTGGCCTCGATGATGGCAGCGTTTTCACGCCTTTCTTCCAAAAGGTCCAAGTCAGCCCTGCGTTCCATACTGTTGTCTATTTTTTCAATAGCCAACATTCTGGGTGAAGGGAGGCCTACTTCCGCGGAGATCACCGCTTCGGAGCCATAGACTAGGCTGAAGGGTGTCTCCCCATTGCTCGTTTTTGGGCTTGTGCGGTGAGCCCATAAGATGCTTGGGAGTTCATCGACCCAGCCACGCCTGGCTGTTCCCAGCCGTGCTTTGATGCCCTCGACTAGACTTTTATTGATACTCTCGACTTGGCCATTCCCTTGCGGGTGTGCCACAGATGAGAATATTTGTTCAATATGTAGTTCTTCTAGCCATTTTTGAAATTCGTCAGCAGCAAAGTTGGTGCCGTTATCGGTAACGATGCACATTGGTAGACCGAAACGGCAGATGATGTGTTCGCAAATGAATTTCCTTGTTATCATAGCAGTGGTGGAGGCGAGCGGTTTTGCCTCTACCCATTTTGTAAAGTAATCGACTGCTACTATGATAAATTTAACCGCACCTGGTGCGTCTGGTAAAGGTCCGACCACGTCGATTGCCCATTTCTGAAAGGGCCATGCGGTGGTGACCGGGATTAAGTTGTTCTTGGGGCGCAAAGTATTGGGAGCATGTCGCTGACAGTTAATACATTTGCGCAATTATTTGACGGCATCCAGGTGCATGCCGGGCCAGTAATACCCAGCGTTCATGATTTTGGGCACTACCATGCGTGGTCCTGCGTGTATGCCACACATTCCCTCGTGTATCTCTCTGATGAGGTATGTGGCATCCTGGGGGTTGACGCATCGTAGGAGTGGCCCGAGGTATGATTTACGGTATAAGATACCGTCTCCCATTTGATAATGGCACGCTTTGTATTGTAACTTCCGTGCCTCTAACTTACTTTCGGTAGTCACACCTGATTGCAAGTATGCAATAATTGGTGTCACCCAGGATGTTGTACCGTACTGGATGACATTGACCTGGCGCAGGGGTACCGAAGGATTCTGCAGAATTTCAATGCGTATCTCCTTTGCCAGGTGTTGCAAGCTGGAGGATGCAAGTTTTGATAGTGCATCTGCGTATTTGTTTTCACTTCTGTTGATATGTCGGATATTAAATGAAGTGAATTTTGATTTTAGTTGCAGGGCTTGCTCGAGGTAGAGGATCATGATATCCCCCTTTGCGGCATAGTCACCGCGTATCTGCCCTACAACTAACATGGAGTCGACGTGTGCTTCCAAATGTTGTACGCCGAGCTTGACTGCCAAATGTAGTCCTGCCAATAGAGCCTCATACTCTGCCTCGTTATTTGTGCTTTTGAAGTCGAGGCGGATTGCATAGGTAAGCTTTAGGCCATCAGGGCTGACGAGTCGCAGACCTGCGCCTGCGCCTTTCTCGTTGGAGGCACCATCAGTGAAAAGTGCCCAAGTTTCCGAGGAAGATGGTGCTGGTGTAGGATTTTGTGCTTCTTCGCATTCTTGGATGCGATTTGCCGGTACCTCGGCGACGAAATCTGTTAAGACTTGGCCTTTAATCATGGGGCGCGGTTTATAGTTCAGTGTGTGCACGCCTAGCTCGATTGCCCATTTTGGTAATCTCCCAGAGATGTTAGGTTTGGATAGGATCAGGCCGATCCTGTAGTTGGTTAGCACCGTGATGACAAGGTTTGCGAAGTAGCGTCGCAACCGTCTTGACGCGTGTACTAGTGCTAATACCAATTTCTCCATTACTGAATATCTTGTCTCTGGGTCGTTGAGCACCTTGCTGATGTAATAGATGAGTGTTTGAACCCCCTCCCGCTCCACTATCAGTACCGCACCTACCGCGTTGTCTGCGGCAGATAGGTATAGTATGAGTGGTTCATCCTTGCGTGGTGCGGTTAGAGTTGGGAGTTGTATCAAACACTCTTTCATTTCCCGGAAAGCGTTTTCGGCCTCTACGGTCCATTGGAATTGTTCTTTCTTTAAACAGTTCCGCAGGGTTTTGATGAAAGGATAAGACTTAGCTGCATGGTTGGCTAAGAATCTGTTTAGTGCAGCTAGCCTGCCGGCCAGTCGTTGCATTTTTTTCATCGTTGAAGGCGATGGCATACGCTCGATCGCCTGAACTTTCTCCGGGTTTACCTTGAATCCATCTTTAGTCACGATGAATCCAAGGAATTTGCCTTCTTCCATTCCAAACGAGCATTTTCCTGGATTGAGCTTTATGTTGACGCTTCGCAGAGTTTGGAATGTTCTTTCAATATCAGTGAGCATGGTATCTTCTTCCATGCTCATGACGACTAGATCGTCCATGTAGATTTCGACACTTTTGCTTATTTGCCCGCGGTAAGTGTCGTTCATCAGTTTTTAATAGGTTGCGCCCGCGTTGCGCAACTCAAACGGCATTTTTGTATAACAGTAATTTCCGGTAGGAGTGCGGAATGCCGTTTTGTCTTCATCCTCGATTGCCATCTGTACCTGGTGGTAGCCTTTGTAATAATCAAGGAAACACTTCCATCGGAATGGTGCGAGGTTATCGACTTTTTCGTCGATTTCCGGAAGTGCGTAACAATCCTTGGGACAGGCTTTGTTGAGGTCTTTTTAATCGACGCACATGCGCCAGCCCCCGGATGGTTTCTTTACCATGACTGGGTTGGATAACCAAGTCTGGTATTTGACTTCCCGCAGGATGCCTGCGGAGAGCAGTTCTTCCACATGCTCATGCATCGCCTGGTTTTTTGCGGATCCAAGGTAGCGTTGGCCTTGGATCACCGGCTTAATACCTGGCAAGGTATTCAAGCAATGTTGCGCGATTTCGCGCGGGACCCCAGTCATGTCCGCGGGTGTCCACGCAAAAATATCTTGATTCCTAAAAGAAGCTGCTTCAGGTGCGCTTTGGTGTTAGGGGACAAGGCGTGGCCCAACGTGACCTTTTGTTCTGGGTATCTCGCGTTGAGAACCTATTTTTCTGGTTGGTTGCTGGGGGTAGGCGTTGCTATCTTGGTCGGACGTATTTCGTCCGACATCATGACGTCTCTGCGTGCGTAGATTATCGCGACCCCTGTTTCGGTTGGGAAACCGACAGCAGAATGGGGTACGGACGTAATCATGTTGAAATCACCTTCGGACTCTCTCCCGAGGAGTACGTCATATCTGGAGGTATGAGGTAAAACCATAAAGTTTACCTCTTCTGTTCGTGTGTGCCTCCCGCTGGTGAGGCGCACAGGAAAAGTAATCTGGCCTAGGGGAAAGACAGTTTCCCCTACGAACCCGGCCAACGGTTAATCCACTGCTTGCAACCGATCTTTGTCCTCCTGATCGAACTGGTTGAAGCATTGCTCATAGATGATATCAGAAGTACTGCCCGGGTCGATGAATAGACGCTCGGTGCAGTAATGAGCCAGTTGGCCTGTAATAATGACGGCGCGCCTGTCGCGCGGTCCGCCTCGGACTTTTGGGAAGACGACTTGCTCGTCTTTCCTGTCACTGTCTGGTCTTCTCGCCGCCTTGCGCGGCCTTCCTTTGCCTCCGTTAATCATGTGGGTCGAGGCCACATACATGGTCCTCATCCCTGAGGAGGTGCATTCGCCATAGGGGGTAATGCGTTTGGTGGGCTTTTGCCCACCTGGCAAAACATGTTGCAGTTTCCCCTCTTTTAAGGCTCGCTCAATCTCCAGTTGGAGACTGATGCAGTTGTTTGTTGTGTGGCCCGAGTCCTTGTAATACTCAAAATAGAGAGTGGGATCTTGATTTTTCTTGAACTTAATTGGTTGGGCCGGTCGCAGGAACTGCGCGTCCGTAAGAAGGACTTCGCTTGGCGACATAGTGATCTCGGTTCAGTTGCGGTTCCGATAATCTTTCTTTGACTCCCGGTTGTCCCTTTGGGCGTTGATTGGCGTCCTTGGGTCAAACGGGTTGGTACGCGGGAAATATGGTTTGGAAACGCTGCCGCGGTTTCCAAAGTCCCGGTTGTGTTTATTGTTACGCTTGGACCCTGGCGGGAGGTTTCCGGTTGGGGCTGTGTCTTTGCCAGATGCGGTTTAAGGGACCGCTGCGTCTGGGCATATGTCTTGACCGCGGCCATGACATCTTCCCATTTTTTAGGCAAGCCCTCCTTGCAAGAGATGGTCATAACCATCTGCTCGTCTCTGACGGCCTTGATAAATTGGTTCCGTGCCATTTGATCTGCCACGTCGCCTATCTCCAGGCATTCTTTATTATGTCGGACGACGAATGCTTCGAGAGATTCGTCATCCTGCGCCAGATATTCATGACGTCCATCGAATCACGTTCGTGACGTCGTTGCTGGCTGAAATGAGCGAGGAACTTTGCATGCAAGTTCTCAAATGAGGCTAGTGATCCCACTGGCAAAGAATCGAACCAAGCCCTGACCAGACCCCTGAGGGTCTGGGGGAAAAAATGACACCAGGTGGGTTCATCCCACCTGCCGTTGCACCCTGCACCCATGAAAATGTTCATGTGGTCGTCCGGGTCGGACGCACCGTTATATTTCTCAATGCCAAATGGGAATTTTGTGGTGGTGACGTGTGCGTGGGCAATTCGCGGGGCGAATTTGGAGTTTTTGGCCGCGGCTTTTGGCCTGTAGGGCTGGTTCTCAGGGCGCTTTGCAGCCCTGAGGTATGTGTTGCGGGGGTGAGTGGGAGGAATATAGTGCCGTCCTCCCGGTCTGCTACTGGTAGCATGAGAATCCCCGCAATATGTATGGTCGTCCAGGTCGGTACGACCATACCCTTCGGTATATGGCTGTGGGCCCAACCGGCTCTGAATTCCGGAGCCATGTCGGGATATGGACCGCCGTCTGTCCTCGCTGTAAGGACATAGGCGGGTATGTACTGGTCCCCTGCTGTGGGACCCGTATGAGGAATTATCCTCATTAATTGTGCGGACATCACAGTAAGATGATCCGCGATCTTCACGTCTGCTTCTCGAGGCTTGACGTGAGGGTGACATGCATTCGTATTGTAAAATACGAACCGCAGGTGTGTGCGGTGCCGGGGTAGGCCCAGCTTGTACTTGCGCTTCCGCACAAGCGCGGTTGTATGTTGCGGCCAGCAGGGCTGCCTGCTGGTCATACCAGGCATGAGGGTCCATGTCTGGTGGGATCACAGATGCGTACTGTGATAGGTCGTGTCCGAACGTAAGGGATGGACCCCTTTGCGTCGACGTGCCAATGTGTCCAGGGTGTGAGGTTGAGGGAGTAACCCCTACCGGCCCTGGGTTTGTGGGGTTTAGGTTATCCCCAGTGATGTTGTTTTGGTGATTAGTCTTGATCTTTTGAAAGGGAGAAAGATGGTTGAAAAAGTGCTAAGAGTAGCGGTGGGCGCCAATGATGAAACAATGGTTAACCGGGCAGTGTTAACTCACTGGTCTCGTCAAGAAGGGTTAATCCCTTCCTCTCGAGGATCGCTGGCTGGATCACCGGTGGGTTGATCTCCTGCACAAGGAAACAAACCGTGACTCGTAACAAGGAGGATGGGGTGGGGGGTGCTCCTTGTTACCACTCTTCGGCGTGAGAATCGGTAGTCTGCTTGGGAAGCAAAGTATGATAGTAGTAGTAGTGAGAGAGTTGTGAAGAGATACCTCAAACCTGGTTTGGGGTTGGTATTTATAGCCGAGGAGTGAAGGAGGAGGTGGATGGACGGACTGACGACATGCTGCACCTTTGCAGGTGTGTCAGGCTTGTCGGATGTGGAGGTAACGCCACGTCAGTCTGTTGCTTACGTAGACCTGACAGGTGACTATCATTGGTGCTACTTGTACCGTGGTGTCAGTCCCACTTGTTGAGCGCACAGGATGCGGTGCGAGCCGCATCATCGTCCGTGGAGACCGTTCCTCTTGCCTGCATCCCTTGTCGTGACAAAAATGCCCATATGATGCGGTGCCATACGCATCGTTATGTTCATCTGTTTCCTCATACAAGGTAAGGCTTCTCATCCTCTGACCGATTGGATTCGAAAGATGCGACCGCATGGACGCGGTTTATTACTGGTGGGGTTAAGATGATAAAGGTGATGGTCGATTTGGGACCATACCCCTTCAGCCATTTAAAAAAAACACAATTACAGGCCATGTTCAAATTCTCTATTTTCCTAACATATTATGCTCTTTATTACAAACCCAATTAGCAAAGTCAATAATCCTCAATTTATCTAAGGGCAAATTGGTCCATTCACATGCCGTGACTAAAAACCGCTTTTTCACCAAAATCCCAGCCTTTATCCTCAATTTAGAACACACACACACACATACACACACTCTATCTTTCTCTCTCTCTCTCTCTCTCTCACACACACACATCCACCTGTCACCACCCCTACCACCTTCCACCACAATCGATCCACATCGAACTCCTTCTTCAACCACCATTCCACCATCAACTTCCTGATTCACCACCATTACCCCACTGTGAACCACCAATGTTGACTGCCACCACTGAACCCTCCACCTCTACCCACGACTACCACCAGCGAGCCTTCCACTTCCACACACGACGATTACCACCGAGCCTTCCACCTCCATCATCGTCATCAACCACTATCACTGTAACATCCGACAAAATGAGCTCCTAAAATCCGACCCGTTTTGAAAATTTTTATAAATACTCAAATGGATATACGCTTGTATAAAGGGGCGGACCCACATTAAACGGAACGGGGTCCCTAGGACCCCAATCTTTTTTTAAAAAGTAGTAGAAGCGGTATATAAAATTTTCTATGAACCCCATAAAATAATTTAGTTGGACCCATAACAATAAGAATGAGCCTATTGCAGTGGTAAAACTTCTTGTTCACACACAAAAGGTCCCGGGTTCAATACTTGTTTCTTTCGTTTTTTTGTGTTTTTTTTTAAACCTGATTTTAAATTAATCACTCTATTTTTTTCCTATTTCAATTTTTTCTCACCTATATTTAGCTGAATGTGTAGTAAATGAAACTTGTAATTTAGTTATGATATTGTTTTCTATTATGTTCCTCGACCCGACCCGACCCGACCCGACCCGAACAACGACCGATCCAAAAAATTTGAACACCGGAAAAATGGGACCCTATTGTCCAAAAATCCTGGGTCCGCCACTGCTTATATATGTATATATACCCTATACCAAATCCATAAATATATACGTTATATAAAAATATATAAATATTGTATTTTTGCATTATAAATATTGTATATATGCGATTATATAGGAAGTATTGGTAACTCGATAATTAAAAACAAAATGGAGGGTTTAAAATGTAATATATGAAAGTGAAGATTGGAAGGGTATTAACCGCCATTTAAAAATTAATGTTAAGTGATAACGGGGGTAGCCCGAGACCAAATAAAATGACTAAGTATGAAAGCATCTAAAAGGTTAAAAGGTTCAACGCTTGAAAAAGCTAAGGAGATGGAGTAAAGCAACACGGGAACAGTGAACAAGTCACATCCCCAAACAGTCTCACCAACCACAGCCGTAAAAGCAACGCAGGTCCACAGAATGCACGCTATTACCCGGGGGTCAAAAGGCTTCAACCCCCGAAAGGGTAAGCCCCTCACTGCAAGCTGGTTCACTAGTCAAATGTATACTCCTTCGGGACATGTCTTCTCTTATATAATGACACTTCATTTACTAACAAAGAGATCCCGGATCAGACTTGCTCTCTCAAACTCTGGTCCCTCACATCGTATATTCACTTCACTCAAAGTGTCCCTCACTCAAAGTGACATTACACTTATTCTTTCTGTTCCTCAATCCATTTCTGAACGATACTTCAGAACTGGATCCTCAAACAAGAAACATAAACTAGTGAACCTCCTTCCACGTCTTGCAAACGTGGGGGGACCCCACGACCTGCGTTAGGCAAGGTTAAACCCTTTAACCCTTCTGCCTAACCACCCCTGCCACTATCCTCGGTCTATATTTTGTTGTCTCAATAAGTTGGCGCCCACCGTGGGGCTACGCCGTTATTTCTCCTCAAAAAGACCTAGTAGTGTAGCTCTTCTCTCTCAAAGTCGTCATGTCTGAAAGTGGATCACCAGGTGAAGTGAACCAGGTACCAAACACTTCAACTCCGGGAAGTAGCCAAGCCCATGTGGCTATCCCAACTTTTTTTCAACTCCGGGGAGCACACCCGAGTTTCTCACCTTTATCACTCCAACCCCCTCTAGATCTGGAGTTCCTTCCCCTAACGTCGGTGTCACGGACACCCCCACACGTATTGAACTCACCCCCGAGGGTGTTGCTAACAATTTTCTTGAGTTGAGAACCCTCCTCAACCAGTATGTGAACAAAGAGAAGGACAAGGGGGTAAGGATTCGCCTAGATTACGATGAGCCTAAACCAACACTGTCTCCCGGACCTCTCATTCCACCTTTTACAACCAGGAATGAGGCTGGCCCCAGTAATCCTTCAAACCCCGTTCCATATTTACCCATCATGGCAAATCCTACAACATATCCCCTCTTTTCATCCCAACCAGTTACAAGTGGTGCTCCTCTGGGTCATGAGCTGACTTTGGATCAGCTCCTACATTCCCCAGTAGCGAGCTTTCCAGCTTCAACCTCCACTTCGTGGGAACAAGCCTTGTCAGTACTTCCATTAGCACGAAGTGCGGTAATGAGCACCCCCCTTGGGGTTAGCTACCCGATCACATCCGGAAGCCTCCAAGGTTTCAACCCTATGCCCCAGATGATGACCCAGATGATGGCCAGTTTCCCGTGGCAACACTTCATTAATCAAGTACTAGCCACCCAAGGGGCCAACAATGGCAATAATAATATGGGTACAAGGGTCGAAGAAGACTTGGCTAAACCCTACAAGCCAAGTAACCTTTCATGCTTCTCACAACAAATAGCCCATTATGATTTTCAAACAAAGATCAAGATGCCGTCCCACATCAGAACGTACGATGGGTCTGAAGACCCGGAGGACCATTTTCAAATCTTTACCGGTGCAGCAAGAATAGAAAAATGGTCAAACGCTGAATGTTGCTTAATGTTCATGCAAACCCTCATCGGATCTGCCAGTATCTGGTTCAACGATTTGCCCGCTTGAAGCATTCGAAGCTTTGACGACCTCAGCAAGGGTTTTTTGGCCAACTTCTCCCAGCAAAGGCGATATGTCAAAAATGCAACCGTCATTTTTCAAATAAAACAGAGAGACAATGAAAGTCTTCGCGAGTTTACTAAACGATACAAGAAGGAAGGTCTAACCTATGTAGGGGCAGATGAAAAAATGAGGGTAGCTGGTTTTATGAACGCTATCACCTCAAAGTACCTCACAAGAGATTTCAACAAGTCCCTGCCTAAGACCTTGGAGGAGGCCCTTGAAAGAGCAGAAGCCCACATCAGGGGAGAGGAAGCAGTTGACATCAAGGAACAGAGGAAAAGAGGGTCTAGCTGGCGAAGTAATAGCCCAGTCAGAAAAAGAGGGAATTACAACTCCTATGACAGACGACAAAAGGGCTCAGACCATCGAAGGTCTGAAGGCCGGAACCCTCCAACCAGGGAAAAGGCATGAGTTTCACACCCCTCACAAAGACCCCTCAAGAAATCCTGGCAACCGAAGAAGTCAAACAGAACTTTAGACCTCCCAGGCCTCTCCCCAAAAGTAGAAAAAATGAGAACTCCACACAGTTCTGTGAGTTTCATGAAGAAAAGGGTCACCACACCAACGATTGCTTCCAACTAAAGAAAAGAATTGAAGAGGCTGTTAAGATAGGTGAACTCGCCCATTTGGTGAAAGGGGTTCGAGACAAGATGGCTGAAGGTAAAGGAAAGGAAGTCAACATGGTAAACTCTGATGAAAAGGTTCCTCATAAGAGACAGCGGTTGGAAGCTTGGGAGCTTCAATGTGTTTGCTTCCCCCCAACTGAAAATGGCCCCCTTTCAAGCCCTCTGGTCGTAGAAGCTACCATTGGAACGTTGGAAACACATAGGGCATACATAGACACTGGGGCAGCCACTGAGATCATGTTTGAGAAATTTTTCAACCGCTTAAGCAACGAAGAACGTTCAAGGCTTCAACCCTCTGGAACCTCCATAAAAGGTATCACCGATATACCCCTCAAGCCTTTAGGGCAATTGACACTGGATGTTTGCTTCAGTGAAGGTCAGAAGAAGAGAGTCCAGCTGCTTACCTTCGTAGTCCTCAACATACCTTCGAACTATGATGTAATCATAGGAAGGCCAGGGCAATGTGCCTTCTTTATGGCAGTATCCGTTGGGCATGGCACGGCTAAATTCCCAACCGAAAGGGGGGTAGCAACCCTTCAACCCTCCCAAGAGGCCTACATGATCGAAGGTAAAAGTCCCAGAAATGAAGAAGACAAGCAAAGGCTCATCATAAACCCCAAATACCCTGAACAAAGAATAAGGGTTAACCCAAACCTCTCACAAGAAACTCTCTCCTATTTGGAAAAGTTGTTGACACACTACAGCGATGTCTTCGCTTGGTGTCCGGAAGATATGACAGGAATCCCTCGAAGCATTGCTGAACATGAATTGAGAATACCTCCTGATGTCAAGCCTGTCGTACAAAAGAAAAGGAGCTTAGCACCTGAAAGAAGCCTAGCTGCTTGTCAGGAGGTTGAGAAGCTCGTCTCAGCTGGCATTCTCCGAGAAGTTAAGTACCAATCATGGGTTGCAAACCCGGTCATGGTCAAAAAACCTAATAACTCCTGGAGAATGTGCATAGACTTCAAAGATCTCAACAAAGCTTGTCCTAAGGACTGCTACCCACTACCAGAAATTGACCTTAAAGTTGACTCGCTTACCGGCTACCCTTTCAAATGCTTTCTCGATACATACAAAGGGTATCACCAAATACTCATGAAAGAAGAAGATGAAGAAAAGACGACATTCCACACGGATAAAGGGATCTTCTGTTACAAGAAGATGCCTTTTGGGCTAAAGAACGCCGGTGCAACCTACCAACGTCTGGTGGACAAAGCTTTCGTAAGCCAAATTGGCAAAAACATGGAAGCCTATGTTGATGACTTGGTAATCAAAAGCAAGATGGAGAATCAAATGCTTGATGACATCCAAGAAACTTTCAAAAATCTCAGAAAGGTTAACATGAAGCTTAACCCTGAAAAGTGCTCGTTTGGGTTCGAAGAAGGAAAATTCCTGGGTCACATTATCGGAAAACAAAGCATCAAAGCTAACCCAAATAAAGTAAAGGTTGTCCTTGAGGCCAAACCACCAAAAACCAAAAAAGAGGTTGAAAGCTTAAACGGGAAGCTTGCTGCCCTGAAGCGTTTCACTTCCAAGCTGGCTGAAAGGTCCCTACCCTTCTACAAAACACTTAAAAATTGTTCTGATAAGAAGGATTTCAAATGGACCAATGAGGCCGAGGAAGCATTCAACCAGATGAAACAACACTTGGCCTCCTTGCCAGACATTGCAGCTCCAGAAACGGGAGAATTGATATCAGTTTATCTAGTTGCTGAAGAAGCCATAAGCGCAGTCCTCACAATCGAACGAAACACGGCTCAGGTACCCGTCTACTTCTTCAGCAAAACTTTAAAACTAGCCGAAACTAAATATCCTCCCCTCGAAAAACTTGCCTTAGCCCTAGTTCAAACAGCTAGAAGGCTTAGGAGGTACTTCCAAGCGCATGCTATACAAGTGGTCACTGACCAACCTGTCAAAAATGTGCTTGAAAAACCTGAAAACTCAGGAAGGCTAGCAAAATGGGCAGGGGAACTGGGTGAGCACAACATCACCTATGTCCCACGAAAAGCCATTAAAGCTCAAGTTCTGGCCGACTTCCTTGTGGAAGTCCCAAACCAAACAATTGACGAAGTAAGCACCACAACCACTGAACCCTCCAACCCTGAGGCCTGGAAATTATTTACCGACGGGGCTTCAAGCGTTGAAGGGTCAGGGGCTGGGTTAGTCCTAATCAACCCTGAAGGGTTAGAATTCACATATGCTCTCCGTTTTGATTTTCAGACCACCAATAATGAGGCTGAATACGAGGCACTGATCGCCGGCTTAAGACTAGCCAAAGAAATGAAAGTTCAAAAGCTTGAAGTGTTCACAGATTCATTGCTAGTCTCAAGCCAAGTCAACGATAGCTACGTTGCTAAAGAACCCAACATGAGAAGATACAAAGATAAATCCAAGGAGTTGATTAACACCTTCCAAGCATGCAGCATCAAGCAAATTCCAAGGTCCCAAAACAAAAAGGCTGATGCCTTAAGTAAATTAGCATCCCTCACCTTTGCCCACCTCACTAAAAAGGTATTGGTTGAAGTGTTGAAGGCTCCATCGATTGATGAATTGGAGGTCCAAGATGTAGTCACTGAAGAAGATCCAAACTGGATGACTCCCATCAAAAAATTCCTTCAAAATGGTGAACTACCCAACGATCAAATAGAAGCCGAAAGGGTTAAAATCAAAGCAAGACAATATGTGTTACAAGGAGAAACCCTCTACAAAAAGGGTTACCTTGCCCCCTTGCTAAGATGTGTTGGTCCCGAACAAAGTAAATATTTGATCAAAGAAATTCACGAAGAAATATGTAGAGCCCATTTTGGAGCTAGGTCGGTGGTTGCAAAACTCATGAACCTTGGATATTTTCTGGCCCTCGATGCATCGTGACACCATTGAGCAATTGAAGAAATGTGATGCTTGTCAAATCCATGCCCCAATCCCACGAAGTCCCAAACATGATCTTGTTCCAATAACCTCGGCATGGCCATTCCATAAGTGGGGAATGGACATTGTTGGGCCATTCCCTCCAAGCAAAGGAGGAGTAAAATTTTTGCTAGTAGCAATTGACTATTTCACCAAATGGCCCGAGGTTAAACCCCTTGCAAATATCACAGGAAAACAAGTCATAGACTTCGTTTGGGAAAACATCATCTGTCGCTATGGGTTGCCGGGAGTGATTGTCACTGACAATGGAAAGCAATTTGCTGAAAAGACTTTCAGCCTTTGGTACAAAGAGTACAGGATCAACCATATCTTCAGCTCAGTGGCTTACCCGCAGCCAAACGGCCAGGTTGAAAGGGCTAATCGAAGCATAGTGGAAGGCATCAAGACGAGATTAGGAAGATATGAAAGCAATTGGCTCGAAGAATTGCCTAGTGTTCTATGGGCAATTAGAACAACCGAAAAAACAAGCCACAAGAAAACGCCTTATAGCTTGGTATTTGGATCCGAGGCTGTAATCCCTGCTGAAATAGGAGTTGTAACCCAACGAGTTGTCAACATGGATCCCGAAACAAACCAACAAGAGACCATGTTGAATTTACAACTCCTAGAGGAAGCCCGAGATCAAGCCGCAATCCAAGAAGCCAAGTACAAACAGAAGATGGAAGCCTACTACAACAAGAAGGTTAAGAATGAACGATTCAAGCCAGGGGACCTAGTCCTCAGAAACAATGAAGCTAGCAAAAAGGAAAATCAAGGAAAGCTGGGCCCAAAATGGGAAGGTCCATACACCATCCTCGAGGCACACAAGGGTGGATCCTACAAGCTGGCAGATTCAGAAGGCAAAAGGCTCCCAAGACATTGGAACGGCAAAACCCTGAGAAAATTCCATGTTTAGACAGAAAAGTTTGGTTTGTATCAAAATGTACCTCGAACAACACTATGAAAACCTTTTGTAAAGAGCGAGTACTGCTTGAATGAATGAAGTTGTTTTATCAAACTTGTCTTTCTATCCTAATATCAGGTTGAGAACCTAGCAAAAAACTCCATGGCAAGGGCCATGTAAGGGGATGAGCTCCCAGGCCATATCGCTCAATAGGTTCAAGGGTTGAATGAACCTATATAAGGGGTGAGTTCCTAGACCAATACAACTCCATGAGACTCATTCAGTCAAAACAAAATTGTCTCATAGACAGGCCTGAACAACCTACACCGATCGTTCCTTAAGCCTTAGAAATATAACCAACAAACAGGCTTACGAAGTAAAACAAATCACAAAGAAATAGTAAGGAGGATAGGTGCTATGTCTTTTCGTTAAAAATACCAAGGCTAAGTGTCTGCAGCACTGATCCCTTTAAGGTGTAAAAACATAAAGACAGCACAAACTCAACAAAGACAATGTTAAAAGGAAAAAATTATCCAAGTAAAAATCCATCGGCAAAGCATACAAACCAAATCAAAAAGTATCAAGGCTTCAAACCACCCACACGACAAGCTTGAAACGTTGAAGGCTTTAACCCAACAAAAGCTAGCCAAAAGGCTTGAAGGGTTAAGAACCTATCAAACAAACTAAGCAAAGCAAGCATAAAAACACAACACAAGTAACATAATAACCATCATATCATAGCAAAGAAAGTCATAAAAGACTTTCAAATAAAAGTTAAAGCAAGTTCTAGTAACTTGCAAGGTAAACTATTGTTCAGATGGCCATACAGGCCCAACACACCACCAACAGGAACCTTAAGGGTTCCTGGAAACCTAACATTGTTCAAAATAACATTACAAACCATAAAGTGTTTTGATAAGAAAGCTACGAATAATCATCAGATGGCAGAAGGCTTGGAAACTTCAGCTTTGGACTTCTTGGCTTTCTTAGACTTCTTAACCTTAGCACCATCATCACCACCAACCACTGAGGTCTCTAAACCAACATCCTTCGAAACATCCGGCAGACTCGAGAGAGTATCATCACTATCTCCGGAATAAGATCTCTTCTTTGAAAGGGAGCCCAAAACCTCAGTACAAACCTTTTCATTTAGACCCTCAGGTTTCAAATCCTGTAAAACAGACAAAGGCTTACCGAAGCAAGAGGAAACCTGATGAACATAAGGATAGGTTAGCCTCTCCATCTGTTCAACTGAGCTTTTGAAAACATCAGAAGCATCGGGACGAAATAAGGGGGACTTTTCCAGAGCATGTCCAGCTTCATGCAGCTTATAACCGGCAATGAGACCTTGGTGTTTTCCCAAGTTTAGCAGCTTTGTATACACATCACCAAGAGCAGAATTAAACTCGGTAGAATGAAGCAGGTAAGTGACAACCTACTGAAAGCCCTGCTCAATCAACCACTGGTTATCACTAGTTGCACGAGATACTGAAGCCTTCAAGCTCTCCTTCTCTTCATCAAAGGCTTTCTGGGTAACAGACAAAGCCTCCCTGTCCGCCTTTAGCTTCAACCGATCAGCCTCAAAGCTCTTCTTAAAGTCAATCATTTCAATCTCATGCTGCTTGGACAGGCCTTCAACCTTCTTCGACCAAGCTTCCTCCTTCTCAGCAAAGCTTCTTCTCTCCTTTTTCATCGACGCGAAGCTGAGGCCACTCCTTCCCACTCGGCTCCTTGGGGAGTAGTGCCCCCAAGAGACATCTTATCTTTCTTCTTGGAAAATTCTTCATACTCTCGCATCCTTCGGTGAAAACGAGCAACCCCCTGAGGAAGCATAGCAGCAAGGTTGCAAGTACTAACATCCATTTCGGAGATAGTCTTGTGAACCGAAGGAGGAGCAATATGACTCAAAGCTTCTTCACAAACAGCAGCATCCTTAAAACTATCGTCAACCTTTACCGACCAACATGGCATATAAACCGCATCAGGATCCAACCCTTCAACGTCCATACTCGAAGAACCTTGAACAGGTGTAGCAGCAACCTTCTTGGCTGAACCCTTTTTGCCATGAACAACCAACTTCTTCTCCCTTTCAGAACCCGCCTCAACACCTTGATCCCCAGATTCTTCAATATCATCACTCAACTCCACTGGTTCAGTAGAAGTGGATTGAGGAGCAGCTTTCAGACGGCGAGTAGACCGCCGGGTTGAAGTCTTGGGAGCAAGGGGTTTAGAAAAACCCTTAACATTCGAGACACTAACATACCCAGCACCTTCAAACCTTTGTTTAGCACCTTTGACAACAGCACTTTCATCGGGAATAACAGGAACATCCCCAAAAACCACATCCGAAGTGTCATCACTTTTGATAAAATCCAAGGCAGACATAACTGCAAACAACAAGTAGACAGAAAATGAGACAAAAATTAGAAAAATACAAGAAAGCAGAAAATAAAAATGCATACCCGTGCCATCTCTCATCAGAACCGGATCCCGGTCAGCTTTTCCCCACAACTTACTAACCCCTAACAAAACCAGCAAATGCTCAGGGAAGGGGCGAACCCTTGCAGGGCATTCACGAATAGATTTAAGAAAAGCATCATTCAAATCAGATGCAAGGGGTTCCGGTTCATTGAGAACAGCATCGGGGTGTCGCCACACCATTTTATACGGGACAATAGTGTCAGAAACCCAGAAAAAACGATCCTTCCAAGTACCAAGCGTGGTAACCATAGATGAAATGAGGCCGGAATCAACTTTAGATGCTTCAAAAGTAAACCAATCGCCATTCTTGGCCAATCGGAAAAAACGACGGAATAGCAATAAGGAAGGATCATATCCGAGGGCACGACACAAAACCTCGAAATGTAAAACCCTAGCCATGCCCTTCGGATGAATCTGACCAAAAGAGACCCGGTAATACTCTAACAAATTCAAAACAAACAGAGAAAACGGATAGTGAAGGTTTGAAAATTAAAAGTGACGACAATAAAGGGCGATGAAACCAGTTGGGCATTTATCGATAGAAAGATCACACGCAGAAGCAGTAGGTGTAAACTCAATCCCAATACCATATTCCTTACAAAATAACTCTACTTCCTCTTGAGTTAACCGGGAAAAGGATTTTGCCAAATCCTTAAGGGCACCCATTTTTGAAAGAAAACTATGAAAAGTAAAGAAAAAGAAACCAACACTAACCTTGAGAGAAAAAGGGAAGACTTGCAGAAAAACTTGTATGGAATAATGAAATGGGAAAAGAAAAAATAAAGATAAGTTAATATAGGGGCAATAACGTAAACAGTGCACCCTGCAAAAACCGCCGCCCTATGAACTGCTACACATCAATCAAATCAGTTGTCAGATATTCAAAATTCAAACATTAACTGCCAACAACCCTCCAGGCCTTCAAGCCTCGAATCCTTGAAACCTTCAGGGAATAAAACAGATGCTTAAAAAAGTCAGAAGTCTTTGAGCTACTCTCAAAACCCTCTGACTTGGGGGGCTGATGACGGGGGTAGCCCGAGACCAAATAAAATGACTAAGTATGAAAGCACCTAAAAGGTTAAAAGGTTCAACGCTTGAAAAAGCTAAGGAGATGGAGTAAAGCAACACGGGAACAGTGAACAAGTCACATCCCCAAACAGTCTCACCAACCACAGCCGTAAAAGCAACGCAGGTCCACAGAATGCACGCTATTACCCGGGGGTCAAAAGGCTTCAACCCCCGAAAGGGTAAGCCCCTCACTGCAAGCTGGTTCACTAGTCAAATGTATACTCCTTCGGGACATGTCTTCTCCTATATAATGACACTTCATTTACTAACAAAGAGATCCCGGATCAGACTTGCTCTCTCAAACTCTGGTCCCTCACATCGTATATTCACTTCACTCAAAGTGTCCCTCACTCAAAGTGACATTACACTTATTCTTTCTGTTCCTCAATCCATTTCTGAACGATACTTCAGAACTGGATCCTCAAACAAGAAACATAAACTAGTGAACCTCCTTCCACGTCTTGCAAACGTGGGGGGACCCCACGACCTGCGTTAGGCAAGGTTAAACCCTTTAACCCTTCTGCCTAACCACCCCTGTCACTATCCTCGTTCTATATTTTGTTGTCTCAACATTAAGTTAGATAATTAAAAACAAAGTGAAGGTTGGTATAGCAAATCCTGTCTAATCTGGTTATTCCATATTATTTTAGATCAGTCTCTGCTCATCCTCTCCTCCACAACCAATGTTTCCACGGTTCTTACTGACAATTAAATACACATTTAGTGTTAGACCCCAAATATGTTATGAAATTAGCATGTTATGAAATTAGCATGCCGCCATTTATGCATGTAGCTAAAAGGGGAAAACTATTTTTTTTCTAACTTAACATTAATTTTTAAAATTGTGTACCTCAAACATATTACAAACTACCAAACATGTTATTTTTCAAATTTACATCCAAACTTGCTATTTTTGCTAAATCACATGGACCATTTATGTAGTTAACTCTATTAATGTTAATGTTAATTATAATATTAACTTAAGGAGTTGAAGGTGATATTTATTTATCTTATCCCTTTCCCTTTATGATCATGGGGGTGTCGATGACTTGATGTTGCAAAACACAAAGGGAGGTTGCAAGTTGAGCTCCACCACATATCACTTGGTTTTTTATTACAACAAAAAAGTTTACATATTTTTCTAGGCTTTTGTCTTCTTCATTCAATACAAATATTTGGTGTTTAAAAGTGCATGTGATGATTGGGAGTACAAAACGGCCCTCGACTACATCTAAAGCTCATAAACACACAGCCTGGAAATATATAATTCGATTTGTGCTTCTTTCTATAGCACCAATATGCCAACTTGCATATTGAAAGTGGTCAAATTGTTCTTTATCCATCTTTTTTCCTTCATTTTTATAAAAAGTATGTTTTTATTTGCCATCATCATTGATTATTTGGATTTTGCTTTAAACCGTGAGCTTAAAATTATATACATAGAAAGGAATATGATGTCAATGACGATGATGATGCCAATGACTAGGTACAATTGAAAACGATGAAACAATTAGGCTCCTAGGTGTGGGGGATGGCGCCGGCCCGTCCCGGTTCGGCAACACCGCCCACAGCTTCGTCCTGTCGGAATCGTCGCCCCATTGCCGATGGTGACGAGCCTCTCTCTACACATACATACATACATACATACATACATACATACATACATACATACATACATACATACATACATACACACACACACACACACACACACACATACATACATACATACATACATCTTGTATATACAAGGGGCTAATCCCCACACTCGATGACGTGGATGCATACGTGGAGGCGCATCCCTTGATGATGAGACTCCTTCACACCTTATAGCCTTATACATATGATGGGAAAATGAAGAAATTATCCGAAAAAGGTGTGATCTTTATTAGGGCTTTTCAACAAGTCATTCATTTTTATATTAGTTTTGATGATTCTAATTGTTTGTTGTATAAAATCCTCAAATAAATAGAGATTTTTACATATTTCCCCATCCTAAGCTGCGTTATTACGTATTTCTTCAAACCATAAAATCAATTACATATTTCCCCTTTTTTTTTTGAGAAATTACCCAATTACCCTGGTCATAACCTAACTGCGTAATAACCCATCTGCCAAAACCCTACACAACAAGATCACGTTTCTTCCTCTTCATCGACGTCTCTTCTTCTTCCCACCAAAACTAACGCACACAGGTATGTTCAATCGAATCTTGCTTGTTCACGTAATCACATCTGCCATTCGTATAATCACTAGATATATTCTTGGATGTTTATGTAATCGCATCTGTTCATCTACTTCAAAAAAAAATCACGACACACTGCCATTTGATACTAGTCTTATATAATCACATCTGTTTATGTAATCGCATCTGTTCATGCAGTAGTTCAGTCATACAGAAATATTCGATACTTGCGGAAAAAACCTACGGTTTGCAAAACTAAATATTAGTTGTACATACTCATATGCGCTCTCACTTTAGGTTTAGGTGTTAATTTTAAAACAAAATTTGATTCACAGAACCCAACCAATTTAATAATATACTTATGATTTACAAAAATAAATAAATCCTCAACCGATACTTGATAGAGATTTTAACATGAAAGTATACAATTATGATCACCATTCGAAGCGCTGTTAAGATGATGTTTGCATTTTTACTTTGCTATAATTCTTCTTTTTGGTTCCTTAGAGTTCAGTGTTTCTTTGCTCTGAATTGGGGTTTTATGTTAGATTTGAGCATAATTTGACATTTTGAAGTTGTTCATAATAATCAAACTGTATTTTTTTCTTACATTTTGGTTTGGTTGTCAGTTTTACATTCCCTATTTTGAAGCTGATATCGTAGCGAACCGAACTCATACCGACTAAATTCCCGCCACAAAGCGCGAAGGAATCATACTAGTTAGTATCATAAAAAAGTGGCATTACAACAGTGGCAACTTTGAGTATCGATCCAGTACGTGAATGGATTCTAACAGAAAGAATTGAAAAGCAACTCAAGTAACATACTAACATGTTTTTATGTTCTTTTCTTTAATCATTAGGTGATTTATATGGAAGATGATATGGGTAAATATGTAATTGATTAGAATTAGAATTAGAATGGAGAATTATATAAATATTGGTTTAATAGTTCACTAAGGGTAAAATTGTAACGCCCCAAAATCCGAATTTTATTATTTGCTAGCATGCCTTCTATGTTATAGCATGAAATAAAAATAACTAGGCTATTTATATGTATGTGCGTTAAGAATAAAAATATAAGCGTAATTGTTCGTTTATTTTGTTAAATGATAACTAGGAGTAATAACCTAGTTAGAGTGTTAGTGATACCTTAGCTTAAGGTAGACTATAGTTATTTAAAGCTAAACACTCAAACATGAGGGGTTAAAAGGGTTTAATTGGAAACATGATTTATTAAAAAACATAAATTAAAAAGCACAAACACACACTTCAGTGTGTGTGTGTGTCGATCTGAGCCAGGATGGGGAAGGAGAAAAACCCTCACAACTCAAGAATCAACAAATTGGAATGGAAATCAGGGCGAAATCCTATGCATGAGCCCTAATTCTTGATCATCTAGACTTGCGAATCATGTGGTAAGTCACAGTTTTTGATTTAATGATCTTTCAAGTATGGGTATGTGATATATCTTTGATTTCATACGAAATTAAGCATGAGGAAGTGTTAGAATCAGCAAATAAAACCTGGATTATGAATGATTTTCGAGTGATTTGATGTTTGGAAGTTGAACCCACCATTGGTGGTGAAGATGGCGACATGGGTATGTCACCCATGTCCAATCTTTGTTCAAATTCTTGATATGCTATGTTGTATGTGATTAATCTTTGCTAGATAGGTTGAACATGGTATGTGATTTGTTGGATATATTGTATTGTTGATGATTGAAAGCATGAACTAGGAAGAAAAAGTATGAATAATACTTGTACATTATGCTTGAAAATTTGTATGCACGCCAAGTGTTTGATGAAATGACTAGGTGAAGTAGAAGGTGAAATATATATGCAAGAATTTGGTAGTTAGGAATAGAATGTGATAATGAGGTATTTGATAGTGAAAGTAGCATGAGATATATGTTTTCATGAAGTACATATGGGTATTTGGTTAACGAGATGATTTTGGTAAAAAGTATGTTTTAGGAATTTGCACCCTATACTTGAATGGTGTGGTGTACCTCATGTGACGGACAAGTCGTTCAATGGTAATCTATAAGGGGATGTACGCTAAATGTGTAGCTTGTGGGTTTATTAGTAAAGAATGACATTGAGATTGTGTTAAAGAACTAACCTTGAATGTGGTTGACAATTATAGGATGATGAAAGCGTTAGTTGGTATTGAATTGTTTATACATGTGTGTAGTGTGATAAATTGATCATGTGATTTAATGTGCTCTAAAACATGAGTATGAAATATAAATGGTATCGATATCACTACTACATCAATATGGACATAAGTTACTAAGTTGAGAGTTTGTATGCTTGACCGTTGACTTTCTGAAAAGTCAACGAATGTGTTAATGGCATGATTAGATTTACGAATATGAATGAAAGGTATTGAGGAATCATATGATATATGTTAAACTAATTATGTGCTATGTATGATAAGGAATTAGATTTCATAAATATGGAACAATGTGATTGTCGATCCGTGACTTATGCACGTTGATGAATGATTGATTTAGAGAAGTCAATATAACTATGAATTTAAAATGGATGTTGATATGGAATGAACATATATATATATATATATATATTAACAATGTCATGGGCCTGATGGCATGAAAGGATAGGTATCGCATGAGCATGGAAGGCAAATGGGTCAAGAGGAAGCAAGAAAGCGAATGCGATTAGGAACGCATAAGGTAAGTGATTTCCGTAATCACTCCTTAGTTGTTTACGTAAAGTTATGTGTTAGTTAATTAAGTATGATAATTAAGGACAAATAAGGATGGTTCGTATGAAATCGATGATTTTCGCCAAGTAGATGTAATGGGTCAAAATGTGGTTTTATTACTATACCGGAAGGGTTGCATAAGTAATGAATACGGTACCTTAACCGGGTATGGGTAGAATGGTACATAAGCACGCTAATCAAGAATCGGAGGCGCGAATTAATAGCATAAATACCCGGTTGTGAGTTATGGTTAATGGACAATAAATTTAACAATTTGAAATTGTATTAACCAAGTTTGTTTTCGTATAAATGAATGAAATTAATAAGCTTAACGCATACCGGGTATCGGGTGCATAAATCCCAAGTACGAACCCCGGATAATGTAAAAGTATTATAGTTATAACGTTTATGTAAGTTTTGGGTTAAAAAAAATGAGTAGTTTGACGAAAACATGAACGGGTCGAATAAGTGAAATTGGGTATATAAAGCCGAGAGCTTTAAGTGAATATTTTCCTTAAACCGGATGTTGGATTTCAAGTTCATATGATAGAATGTGAATTTACAAGCATGTAGGAAGAAACGGGAGGTTAAACGGGTAAAAGGTTCAAAAGTTATGCGCGTTTTAGTGCGTACGGACGACGAAACGGAGCTGCAGAAAAATGCAAAATCTAGAGGGCGTCGCCGACGGGCATGGGGGCGTCGCCGACGGGCTCTAGAAAATCAGTTTTTGTGCTGACGGGTTAATTACCTGTCTACGGGTTTTTGGGCTACGGGTAAATGCAAGGCCCGTCGCCGACGGCCCTAGGGGCGTCGGCGACGGCCTTCCCAAGTCCCAAAAGCTGAAATCTTGTTATTTAAGTTAATTTATGTACCGTGGGCTTCGGTTTGATATCCGTGGACTACGGTGGACTTTCCCAAACATGATTTTGATGGTTCCTTAGATGTTTATGGGCTATAAAGCTAAGTCAAAGACCCATGTTAATAATGTATGATTATGTAAGAGATACGCGTGATCTAGTACGTGTTTGTTAAAGTATGTACGTATGTAGATGTGTATGTATGCATGTATAAAGATATGTACGAGTCATGTACGTAAAGATGTAGGAGAGGTATGTCCGTATGTAGATGTGTATGTATGCATGAATGTAGAGATGTATGAATGTAGGTACGTATGTAGAAGCGTATTTATGCATATATGAAAATACGTATGATGGTATGTATATATGTGAAGGCGTAGAAATGTATGAATGTATGCAAATGTGTATTTGTGTATGTATGGGAGTACGTGTGATCGTAGGCATGAATGTAGAGACATATGAATGTAGGTACATATGTAGAAGTGTATTTATGAATATATGAAGACACGTATGAGTGTAGGCATGTATGTATTGAGGAATGGATGTATGCAAGAGTATATGTAAGTATGATCTTGGATACGTTAAGTGTTAATGATATTAATCATGTACCTGGAAAACGAAGATTTACGCAGGTACATTATTGAAGACTCACAAGGGAATGGATACGCTAATGATATGCTTAAAGTTAGAGAGAAAGCTGAATGGAGAGTGTACATGTATTGAGTTTTGTTTATGTATTGTATACTAATGTGATGAATGTATGTGCTGAGTGCAGGTTGTACGAATCACGGGTGGTTATCACGAGGAATAGAGCTCGAAGAGCGAGTCACAAGCTAGATTGTACGGGAATAACTGAATATGTATTATTAGTAATCAGGGCTTATGCTTGATTTTTTTGTAAAAGATACATATTAAAACGTACTTTCAAGTAAGTCATGACATTAATAATGAAAGAAATTTTATGGCACGAGTTTCCGCTGCGACTTTTTGTCAAATACGAATTAGGGTGTAACAAGTTGGTATCAGAGCCCTGGTTTGAGAGAATCAAGTAAAAGGAGGCAAATGCTTGAACTCAAACCGGTGTGCTCTCGTGACCAAGAACCCGTATAATCCAAGACTCGATCGAGGCCTAAAGGCAAAAGCAAATGTAAGTATGTGTTAGGTTATGTATTTGAAGGGAACTAATAGTATGTTATGTGCAAGGTAAGCTTAAGAATTGGGAGAGGATGATCCGTGAATGCAGGATAGGATGAACGCTAAGGCGGGCAAAGGTGCAAATAGGCAATTAACCCCAGGTACACACTACTAATATGTTTGAGTACCGATGTCAAAAGAAAGGGAAAGGGGTCTCCTTGGGAGAGTAATTATTAAACGAAAGACAATGATGTGGTCTTGGGGGAGTTTTAGAAATATGCACGAAACTGAAACCCATTCCTCGGGCATAAGGCGATGATTACACGAAGGCACGAAACTAGTGTGTGAATTGCGCACCTGGCCAGTACGCAAGAAGCATATGACGTTCGTGAGACCGTGGCAATTATTGCAGGTATGTCCGGTAGAACTGGGTAGCGGGTGGGCGCTATGTTGTAGCAAATGCGAAATAGCAAATCCATTGCGGATTTGGTTATGCTAACGAAGGTTATGAAAAGTTATGCGAGTCGACCGGTTCTAGCGAACAAGTCGAATAAGAATAAGCTACCATCCGTTTTGAACGGGTGATTTTGAATGCTCTAATGAATGCTAGAAGCTTAATCCGTTATACGGATTGAAAGAAGAAGTTATGATTAAAAGCGAAAAACCCAATTATTTGGGTAGTGGAATATGTATGCTTAACTCTCGTTGAGAGTGTTTATGCCAAACCCAATTATTTGGGTAGTGGAATATGTATGCTTAACTCTCGTTGAGAGTGTTTATGCCAAACCCAATTACTTGGGTAGTCGAATGCGTATGCTTAACTCTCATTGAGAGTGTTTATGCCAAACCCAATTACTTGGGTAGTCGAATGTGTATGCTTAACTCTCATTGAGAGTGTTTATGCCGAACCCAATTACTTGGGTAGTCGAATGTGTAAGAAAGAAGAAAGCTCATATATGGATGGAACTAAAATGAAGTAATTATGATTCGACAACTGAGATGACTAACTTTAAAATCTTGTTGCTGAAGGTAGGTAAAACTTTAAGTTTTTGTTAAACACATGTAAGGAAGAAAAGGTACGAATGATATGTTTGAAACCGCTAGATGGATTCGAACATAGAAGGAATGAAGGGTATGGATGTTACATTTAAATCCGTGGGACGGATTTAAAACATAAAAAGGATGTAATGAATGTCTTTATAAGTAAGCATGAATGGAAGGAAGTACGAATGTGTACCCCAAAGCATCTATGATAAGTAAGAAAAGTCAGTTTACCTTAAGAGGTCAAACTACAAAGATAGGCAAAATAAGTAACCTTAAGGAATGAAACATGAATGTGTAATAGCATGTACATAAGAAGTTGTAAAAGGATTATAGACGAATAATCATCTAGTATAATGAATGTTCGAATGAAATATGCTAACTGCTAAATTGTTGATGATTATGTTAGAACTCTTGATGTGACTATTAAGTCAAACATAAATGTGTGTGTGGGTAAGAGGAAATGAGAAAGGTTTCGGGGACGAAACCTTATTTAAGGGGAGTAGACTTGTAACGCCCCAAAATCCGAATTTTATTATTTGCTAGCATGCCTTCTATGTTATAGCATGAAATAAAAATAACTAGGCTATTTATATGTATGTGCGTTAAGAATAAAAATATAAGCGTAATTGTTCGTTTATTTTGTTAAATGATAACTAGGAGTAATAACCTAGTTAGAGTGTTAGTGATACCTTAGCTTAAGGTAGACTATAGTTATTTAAAGCTAAACACTCAAACATGAGGGGTTAAAAGGGTTTAATTGGAAACATGATTTATTAAAAAAACATAAATTAAAAAGCACAAACACACACTTCAGTGTGTGTGTGTCGATCTGAGCCAGGATGGGGAAGGAGAAAAACCCTCACAACTCAAGAATCAACAAATTGGAATGGAAATCAGGGCGAAATCCTATGCATGAGCCCTAATTCTTGATCATCTAGACTTGCGAATCATGTGGTAAGTCACAGTTTTTGATTTAATGATCTTTCAAGTATGGGTATGTGATATATCTTTGATTTCATACGAAATTAAGCATGAGGAAGTGTTAGAATCAGCAAATAAAACCTGGATTATGAATGATTTCGAGTGATTTGATGTTTGGAAGTTGAACCCACCATTGGTGGTGAAGATGGCGACATGGGTATGTCACCCATGTCCAATCTTTGTTCAAATTCTTGATATGCTATGTTGTATGTGATTAATCTTTGCTAGATAGGTTGAACATGGTATGTGATTTGTTGGATATGTTGTATTGTTGATGATTGAAAGCATGAACTAGGAAGAAAAAGTATGAATAATACTTGTACATTATGCTTGAAAATTTGTATGCACGCCAAGTGTTTGATGAAATGACTAGGTGAAGTAGAAGGTGAAATATATATGCAAGAATTTGGTAGTTAGGAATAGAATGTGATAATGAGGTATTTGATAGTGAAAGTAGCATGAGATATATGTTTTCATGAAGTACATATGGGTATTTGGTTAACGAGATGATTTTGGTAAAAAGTATGTTTTAGGAATTTGCACCCTATACTTGAATGGTGTGGTGTACCTCATGTGACGGACAAGCCGTTCAATGGTAATCTATAAGGGGATGTACGCTAAATGTGTAGCTTGTGGGTTTATTAGTAAAGAATGACATTGAGATTGTGTTAAAGAACTAACCTTGAATGTGGTTGACAATTATAGGATGATGAAAGCGTTAGTTGGTATTGAATTGTTTATACATGTGTGTAGTGTGATAAATTGATCATGTGATTTAATGTGCTCTAAAACATGAGTATGAAATATAAATGGTATCGATATCACTACTACATCAATATGGACATAAGTTACTAAGTTGAGAGTTTGTATGCTTGACCGTTGACTTTCTGAAAAGTCAACGAATGTGTTAATGGCATGATTAGATTTACGAATATGAATGAAAGGTATTGAGGAATCATATGATATATGTTAAACTAATTATGTGCTATGTATGATAAGGAATTAGATTTCATAAATATGGAACAATGTGATTGTCGATCCGTGACTTATGCACGTTGATGAATGATTGATTTAGAGAAGTCAATATAACTATGAATTTAAAATGGATGTTGATATGGAATGAACATATATATATATATATATATATATATATATATATATATATATATATATATATATATTAACAATGTCATGGGCCTGATGGCATGAAAGGATAGGTATCGCATGAGCATGGAAGGCAAATGGGTCAAGAGGAAGCAAGAAAGCGAATGCGATTAGGAACGCATAAGGTAAGTGATTTCCGTAATCACTCCTTAGTTGTTTACGTAAAGTTATGTGTTAGTTAATTAAGTATGATAATTAAGGACAAATAAGGATGGTTCGTATGAAATCGATGATTTTCGCCAAGTAGATGTAATGGGTCAAAATGTGGTTTTATTACTATACCGGAAGGGTTGCATAAGTAATGAATACGGTACCTTAACCGGGTATGGGTAGAATGGTACATAAGCACGCTAATCAAGAATCGGAGGCGCGAATTAATAGCATAAATACCCGGTTGTGAGTTATGGTTAATGGACAATAAATTTAACAATTTGAAATTGTATTAACCAAGTTTGTTTTCGTATAAATGAATGAAATTAATAAGCTTAACGCATACCGGGTATCGGGTGCATAAATCCCAAGTACGAACCCCGGATAATGTAAAAGTATTATAGTTATAACGTTTATGTAAGTTTTGGGTTAAAAAAAATGAGTAGTTTGACGAAAACATGAACGGGTCGAATAAGTGAAATTGGGTATATAAAGCCGAGAGCTTTAAGTGAATATTTTCCTTAAACCGGATGTTGGATTTCAAGTTCATATGATAGAATGTGAATTTACAAGCATGTAGGAAGAAACGGGAGGTTAAACGGGTAAAAGGTTCAAAAGTTATGCGCGTTTTAGTGCGTACGGACGACGAAACGGAGCTGCAGAAAAATGCAAAATCTAGAGGGCGTCGCCGACGGGCATGGGGGCGTCGCCGACGGGCTCTAGAAAATCAGTTTTTGTGCTGACGGGTTAATTACCTGTCTACGGGTTTTTGGGCTACGGGTAAATGCAAGGCCCGTCGCCGACGGCCCTAGGGGCGTCGGCGACGGCCTTCCCAAGTCCCAAAAGCTGAAATCTTGTTATTTAAGTTAATTTATGTACCGTGGGCTTCGGTTTGATATCCGTGGACTACGGTGGACTTTCCCAAACATGATTTTGATGGTTCCTTAGATGTTTATGGGCTATAAAGCTAAGTCAAAGACCCATGTTAATAATGTATGATTATGTAAGAGATACGCGTGATCTAGTACGTGTTTGTTAAAGTATGTACGTATGTAGATGTGTATGTATGCATGTATAAAGATATGTACGAGTCATGTACGTAAAGATGTAGGAGAGGTATGTCCGTATGTAGATGTGTATGTATGCATGAATGTAGAGATGTATGAATGTAGGTACGTATGTAGAAGCGTATTTATGCATATATGAAAATACGTATGATGGTATGTATATATGTGAAGGCGTAGAAATGTATGAATGTATGCAAATGTGTATTTGTGTATGTATGGGAGTACGTGTGATCGTAGGCATGAATGTAGAGACATATGAATGTAGGTACATATGTAGAAGTGTATTTATGAATATATGAAGACACGTATGAGTGTAGGCATGTATGTATTGAGGAATGGATGTATGCAAGAGTATATGTAAGTATGATCTTGGATACGTTAAGTGTTAATGATATTAATCATGTACCTGGAAAACGAAGATTTACGCAGGTACATTATTGAAGACTCACAAGGGAATGGATACGCTAATGATATGCTTAAAGTTAGAGAGAAAGCTGAATGGAGAGTGTACATGTATTGAGTTTTGTTTATGTATTGTATACTAATGTGATGAATGTATGTGCTGAGTGCAGGTTGTACGAATCACGGGTGGTTATCACGAGGAATAGAGCTCGAAGAGCGAGTCACAAGCTAGATTGTACGGGAATAACTGAATATGTATTATTAGTAATCAGGGCTTATGCTTGATTTTTTTGTAAAAGATACATATTAAAACGTACTTTCAAGTAAGTCATGACATTAATAATGAAAGAAATTTTATGGCACGAGTTTCCGCTGCGACTTTTTGTCAAATACGAATTAGGGTGTAACAAAAATAGTCATAAATAAGAGTCATTTTAATGAAAAGGGGAAATATGTAATATATATGAGTTAGGGAGGGGAAATATGTAATTGATTTTATACTTTGAGGAAATACGTAATAAAGTAGCTTAGGAGGGGGAAATATGTAAAAATCCCTAAAATTAATAAGTTCTCAAATAACAATATACCAAACTACCAAAATGAAGGAATGAGCTAATTCATACGAGTTAACAAAAGAGTTACCGAAGCCAAATCATCTCGAATTTTCATATGATCGAGCTACCTCATACCAAAACATGGCTCAAACATCCATACAAGTCAACCAACTTGAGCCTATATTTAGCTCTACTTTTTAACAAGCTAACTTATACGAGTTAACGACCGAGGTGTGAAACACAAGCTATTTTCCTAGATCTCACATCTCACGTCGTTTTAAAAATATTAGATGATTTCTTTATGGATGTGTGGGTATGTTTTTTTTAAAGCTTATTAGTTTACTAAAAAGTTATATATTAATTCTTTGAAGTTGTTTAAGTAAGCTTATGGGTTATAGTTTTTTTTATAGAAGAATAAGCTGATATGTTGAGCGACTATCCTTAAGCTTTTTAATAATATCATATGTTATGAGCTTATTGTGATAAGTTACGTAAATAAGCAAAGCGAAACAACTCCGATATTTGAAATCATACGTTTAAGGACTTAATTAGTGGATTCTAATCTAAGATTGTTAAAATATAGTAGAAGTTGAAACATGCATAATGTAGGGACAGGTTTTGTAAATGACTAGATTTTAAAATATAGTTTTAGTTTTAGGTAAACTTTACTTTCAAGTTATAAAGATTTATACGTCATGCAATTAAAGTTATATTTTATTTTGGATTTTGCCGATTTTCGGTTATATAAAGAATGCTATCCCAATCTTTCACATATATCTTATTAAATACTTTTAAGTTATTTATTACCTTTTGAATTCTGGTTTTAAACCTCAACCAAACTACATTAAATTTTGAATTGAAACAAGTGGGATTCTGCGGCGTTACATGGCGGGAACATGGTTGGGATCGGTTCATTTTGTTACGGTACCGATACTTGCTATAGCAACTGAAAGAGAAATCCAAAAAAAGTCATGATATGCTCAAAGATATCAACATTGATAAAAAAAACATAAATACGAACACTCATACCGATTCCAATAATACCAATACCGATGTTATTCAATCAGAACTGATAGGTTTATCAAGGTATTGACACTTTAAATTATCCTAATAATTTCAAAATTTATCCTATATATATTGTACACATATCGAAATTCATCATATATTTATCTTAATTTATAACAAGTTAAAAATTTATTTTTCAAGAAAAATAAACGGAGCTTTTGCATTTTAAATGTAGAATTCTTTTTTTTTTTTGTAATTTTTTTAAGAAAAAAATGCTTAAAAAAGTTAAAAAGGGTACAAAAAATAAAAAAAAATGATTTAAAAAAAGATCTTTTATTGCAATAACTTCTACACGTCTTTATATGCAAAAGCTCTAGAAAAAAAATAACTTTAAGCATTTTAAATTGAATTTTTATGATTTATTTAACATGTTAAATGCACTATTCCTCACTCCTTCACTTTTTAATGTTACTCATTGAACCTCACACACACAATATATATATATATATGTGTGTGTGTGTGTGTGTGTGTGTGTGAAAGATAAAACGAAAACCCACTTGATTTGAGAAAACTCAAGGAAACCCTATGTAAGATTTTTATTTTTTTCTAAAAAAAATCGAATATAAAATAAATGTACTTGAACAGTTTTATAAAAAAATGTAAAAAGCGCCTGCTAGTTTTAAAAAAATGTTCAAAATTTGTATGTTACATTTTGAACATTTTATATGGCCGAATTGTCTTTTTAGTTAACAGAATTACATATCAAATGACCGAATTACCCTTCTCGTTAACAGAAAAAATGGATGAAGTTAACCCAGTGAACTAAAATGACAATGATGAAATCTTTTTCGACCAACAGATGAAAAATGAAACATTTGGATTAAACTGGTAAAATAGCCCAAAGCACAGGAACTAAAATGATATTTAACTCAAAATAAAATGAACTACTAGTAAAAGTTATATTCAGGTCGCGAAACGATCAAAAAAAATAATAATAATAAATAAAAATTAAGATAAGGTCACAAAAATTGGGAAAAATAATTCCAACCCTTGGTTATCCATCAATAAATATGCCATTGATAGAAATACATTTTCTAGCAGTGAATTGTCTAGGACTGGTTATTTTTCATATTACAGAAATTATAAAAATCGTCTTTTATGTATGTCACTTATTGTAAATTGTGTCATTTATCTTTAATAATTACAGAAAACGTACTCGATGGTTGCAAACCCTTGCAAGTTATGTCCTTTAGCCCTAACCCAGTTAATTTTTTGTGGTTAAATCTGACCAAATGGAACCCATATGAGAGTATTTTGGTCATTTTACTCTCATGTGTGGTCCATTTGGTCAGATTTAACCACAAAAATACCCTCATGTGGGGTCCATTTGGTCAGATTTAACCACAAAAATTAACTGAGTTAGGGCTAATTGGCTAAAGAACATAACTTGTAAGGTTTGCAAACATCGAGTACGTTTTCTGTTATTATTGAAGACAAAGAACACAGTTTGCAATAAGGAACATACATAAAGGACGATTTTTGTAATTTACTCATTTTACAAACACAAACCAACAGAAATTGGTGTAATGATGTTAATAATCTAAGTACTCATCAAACTCCATGGTGTTCATGAAGAGAGAGTGTAAAAATTATGTGTGTTGGTATGATGCAAGCATGGTAGCTAGTACTCATGGGAGGCTTAGATGGTGTACAAATCGGTTAATCGGTTTTTAAAAAACCGGTTAAAAAAAACCGGTTTTTTCACCCAAAATAAAAACCGGTTTTTTAATAATCGGTTCCGGTTACTAACCGGTTTTTGAGGTCCAAAACAATAACCGGTATAACCGGTTGGGACCGGTTTTTAACCGGTTTTTCCCAAAAAAAACCGGTTTTTTTTCCGGTTTTAACCGGTTTTTTAATAACCGGTTTTTGAAATCAAGAATAGTAACCGGTATAAAAACCGGCGGTTAAAAAAACCGGTTAAAAAAAACCGGTTATGAAAAAAACCGGTTAAAAAAAAACCAGTTTCGGTCTTTTTTCCGGTTTCGATTCTAAAACCAGTTTTTTTGTACACCTCTAGGGAGGACCTCCGCACAAGGCCCGCGATTTCGAGAGGCATGCGATTTAAAAAAAAACCCGATACGTATATGTTATTTTTTTTAAATAGTAAACACATACCACTTCCAATATAGGCCTATTTACAAATCATTTTTTATGGTTTAGAATTGGCAATTTGGAAAATAATAATCCCATCTTTCTGAAATTGGCCGATAATAATCCCAAGTCAGTTATTAGCCAATAATAATCCGACCTCGTCCAATTTTTTTGTAAAATAGTCCGCCGTTAAAATAGCTTAACGGAGTTAAGTGTTTTTCCGAATTACAAACCGATGTTTTAGGGCTTTTGATCAGAACGAGGATACAAGTCAACTGATGTAAAGCTTACCTCGAAATACTGCCCCCCAACCCACGAAAACGGTGGTTCAATTCGGGTGTTTAACTTCCAATTAACAAAATTCAAGCCATTTCGAACACAATTTCGAGGTAAGTTTTACATCAATCGACTCGTATTCTCGTTCTGATCAAAAGCCCTAAAACATCGGTTTGTAATTCGGAAAAACACTTAACTCCATTAAGCTTATTTTAACGGCAGACTGTTTTACAAAAAAATTGGACGAGGTCGGATTATTATTGTCTAATAACTGACTTGGGATTATTATCGGTCAATTTCAGAAAGATGGGATTATTATTTTCTAATTGCCTTTAGAATTTAGCCCACTTGGAATTAGGTTTATTGAACCCAATACTAATTTGATTTTTTTTAAATAAGACAAATTGGAAAATAATAATCCAACCATTGTGAAATTGGCCAATAATAATCCCAAGTCAGGAATTAGCCACCAATAATCCCACCTCGTCCGTTTTTGGAAAATAATACTCCAAATGCTGACGTGGCACTTTTGTCGTTTAGTGACGGTGGATTATTATTTTCCAAAAATGGACGAGGTGGGATTATTGGTGGCTAATTCCTGACTTGGGATTATTATTGGCCAATTTCACAATGGTGGGATTATTATTTTCCAATTTGCCTTTAAATAATAACAAAACATAACAGAAGGGCACATTTTTTCAAGCTCGAACAGAGTATGTGAATTCTCAAAGACGCCTCTGCTAGTACTCTCCAATGATGTCAAAAGCAAGCCAGAAATTATGATGAGCTTTTTTATAGATTTCTTGGTGATGATAAGCTAGAATAGTTTCCATCTAGGTTCAACCATAGATGGGGTGACACAAAATAAGAAACCATTGCAATAAGAGTGGATCATGTTTGAGCACATTAACATTGATTAGGTTTTCATTGAAGTGTCTCAAACCACGTGGATTTAGATGTTGGGAGTTTTTTTAACAAAACAAATCATTACTTTGGTTGAAACTTATAATGAACAAGAAGAGATAAAAGTAAAAAAAAACGGGTTTATAAGTGTCTTGTTTTGATAGTTATATATGACTTCCATGTGTCATAATCAAAGTGGTGATGGCAGTTTGATAGCACTTTGCACTCCAAAGTACATAATAAAAGCAACAACTATGATTCATGTAGTTTTTACTCACTATAAACCCATATTTTACACACCGGCTAAATAACAAGTAGTGCATTTGAATTAATCATTTTGAAGCCATGGCTTTGTAGATTCATTTAGCGGGTCAATGTAAACCCCATGTAATCCTTAGGCCATGGGCACCGCACGTTCATGTGGTGCACCCCTTAGGTTCTTAGTTACTCGAGTCATTTGCGTAGATTCATTTAGCGGGTCAATGTAAACCCCATGTAATCCTTAGGCCACGGGCACCGCACGCTCATGTGGTGCACCCCTTAGGTTCTTAGTTACTCGAGTCATTTGCGTAGTCTTCGTCTATTCTTCGCTCACCAATTTCATAATTATAAATGATTACCATGTGTAGCATGATATACATAACACATGAATTAATTAATCTAGTCTTGCATAATATTAAACCAAACCTTGAACATTCAATTGGGAATATGATCACACAAGGAATAAAAATATTCTTCATTTTGGAAGCCTTTTTCAGGAGATACCAAGAATACACTAACCACCACCATCCAAAAGCCTGCAGTACTTAAACAGGCTAAAAATGACACCATATTCTAAATTTAAAAAAAGAGTAAAGGCGGCATAGAGCATCATTCCATGTAGCTCTTTTCATCAATAGCTCATTTATTTAGGTTAATTGTAGATTACTTTAAAGAAGCACATGATTATAAAGGGGATGCATTACAAGCAAGAAGACATGCCTACTCTCAAACAAAGGTTAGGCTGGCTAAGGAATCACTATAGATGGCTATACAATATGGCACACACACACACACACACACATATATATATATAAATGCATAGATATACACATGTGTGTGTATTATAGAATATAGCATAGGCAACTTAAAAAATTCACTAAATCCACTTGGACCTCTTCAATTCACCCATGTATGTCAAAGTTCTTCAACCAAGTGATAAGCATAGCAAAAAGTGGATTCTATTTTATCACCATGTTACAAGAACAAAGTTTGGCTTAGAATCTAATGCTATCCCAACCGCAAACTAAAATCCACCCATGATAAAGATCTTGATAAGTAAATTATATCCCCAATAACTAAAGTTGCAATAATTCCATCTTCAAAAATATCATGTTCATCTTGACATTTTTGTTGCACAAGATTAATTTCTTTTGATTGAAAACCACTATTACCGGTGGAGGTTATAAAGAGTAAATAAACAAGAAAATTAACAATACGAAAGATGATCATATCGAATACGAATATTGGTGACCAGAAGAAAAACAAGAACATATGCATAGATCAGATCACTTGGAATTTGGAAAAAAAAAAAAAAAAAAAAGATATTTGCTATTCATTTCAAAGCTTCCTTCTACATCAACTTTAGATTAATAAACCCACCCTTGGCCTTTCTACTTTCCCTCTTTATTGTTCTTTGTTTACTTTAAGCCATTGCAATTATTAGGACAGCATCAATGCTCCTCTTAAGTGGATGACCCTGAATACTCATTTGACTTGATAATTTTAATCATATGATTTCTTTATTGTATCACTTGTATATTTATTATAATAAAATCTCTTTAATTCGTTCCAAAGGAAGATTTTTCGACGCCTCCTAACGTTTATTGGTTCTTGGTAAATTACACCAACCTAGCCCGGAGGCCCCGGACATTCATGTTTCATTTCAATCTAGTTTAACATGATAAACGGCCGGTGTTAGGTTGCTATTTCAACTTGTTTCAATGATTTTTCAATCATGCTAGTACTAAATGACATTTGAACCGAATTAAATTAAGTGGCATGAGTCTCATTCCCCACTTGTTTCTGCTGGAAATGAGTTGCATGATCATCATGCAGCCTTAGTTGGTCGCTATAAAGGAAAAGATCTAAAAGCTAGCAAGCATCAAATGATGAGAAAGAGAGAGAAGAGAAACTCCAAAGAGATTATAAATTTATAATAAATAATGGACTAAAAGAGAGTGTTGGAATACTTTGATTGGGGCCCACCATATAGTCCATGGCCCACATCAGATTCTTTTGATATCCTCACCTTTTCTTGACTATATATTGCTTGTATATATACTTGTGGTATGCACATACTAAAACTCAAACTAAAGTCTAAAACCAAACCAAAACACAAAACAAGCTTCAATTCTTTTACCTTCAACATACAAAAAGAAAAGGCATTTAGACAGGCATTATAAACACTTACCTAATGGCAACTATGCCCCCCAATTCTGTAGTTCCAACTTCAGAACACACAACTACCACTATTTCAAAACCTATGGAAATGGTGAAACCTCATGCCCGCCGTTCGTCATCCTTTCTACAACTCGCCTACCCCATAACCTTAAAGGTCTCTCTCTCATACACACACGCACGCACACGTACATACATCATGATCATATCATTTGTGTTAATGTTTTAATGGATTTTCTTATTTACTTTCAGTTTGAAGATGTTGTGTACAAAGTTAAAATTGAGAGTAAAGGTACATGTTGCGGTGGAGAAGTGAGCATGAAAGAGAAGACAATATTGAATGGTGTGACGGGTAAGGTGTGTCCCGGGGAGATACTTGCAATGCTAGGTCCGTCTGGGAGTGGTAAAACCACGCTCCTCACGGCTCTTGGTGGACGCCTAACTGGTAAACTATCTGGAAAGATTACATACAACAGCCGTCCGTTTTGTGGTTCTATGAAAAGGCGGACAGGGTTTGTGACCCAAGATGATGTGTTGTATCCTCATCTTACTGTCACTGAAACCCTGCTATTCACAGCTATGTTAAGGCTACCTAATAGTTTGAGTCAAGAGGAGAAAGTAGCGCATGTGGAGCGAGTTATAGCTGAGTTGGGGTTAACTCGGTGTAAGAACAGTATGATAGGTGGTCCATTGTTTAGAGGAATTTCAGGTGGAGAGAAAAAGAGGGTGAGCATTGGTCAAGAGATGCTAATAAACCCAAGCTTGTTGTTGCTGGATGAGCCCACTTCTGGTCTAGACTCGACCACGGCTCAGAGGATTATAACCACGATTAAACGGCTTGCTAGTGGAGGCCGAACCGTGGTCACAACAATTCATCAACCGTCTAGCCGGCTCTACCACATGTTTGATAAACTAGTTTTGTTGTCTGAGGGCTCACCGATTTACTACGGTCCTGCATCCACTGCTATGGAGTATTTCTCATCCGTTGGATTCGCAACATCCATCACAGTGAATCCGGCTGATCTTTTACTAGATCTTGCTAATGGTAAGTTACTAATTACCTTGTAATATTACATATGTTATACTTAGTGCAAAGAAAGGTGTGTGTTCATTATTGTACTTTTGAAAACATTGGCGGACCTACCTTTACGGATGGGTGGGCGGGCGCACCCCTTGGAAAAAAAAATAGTGTAGTTTTTAGGCAAAAAAACTCGATCGCACCTCTTGAAAATATGATTGAACCCTTAATCCGGACCCCCAGAAAAAACTTCCTGGGTCCGCCACTGTTTGAAAACGAAGAAAAGAAAGACCCTACCTCTACACTACTGCTCCATTATGACAACTTCATTATTATTCATAGGTTAACAAAGTATAAAGCTTCTTATCTTCATAAATTGGCATAATTCAATTCAATTTCTAACCATATATGTAAACTTAAATGACAGGAATTGCGCCCGACGCCATGCAAGAACACGAGCAAGGTGAAACGACCGAACAGGAGCAGAAGTTAGTTAGGCAAAAGCTAAAAACCGCATATGAAACAAACATTTCAACAAGATTGAAGGCCGATTTACGCAGTGTAGACGTTAGCAATCATATAAACCATGCAAAAGAAGCTTCAACAAGTGAGTTGTGTAAAACTAATATTAGTGTAGGTAATCAATGGCACAACTTGCATAAACCTGACTTGTTTAGGTTGATTGTATTGGTGTAGGAACCCATGTGCAACCGGAACAATGGTGCACGAGCTGGTGGCATCAGTTTACGGTTCTACTTCTTAGAGGAGTAAGAGAAAGAAGATTCGAATCGTTCAATAGGCTTCGAATCTTCCAAGTGATAAGTGTTGCTATACTTGGAGGACTTCTATGGTGGCATACACCAACATCTCATATTGAAGACAGGGTAAGAGTTACATATAATCTTGAAAACCATATATAGTTTGATGAAAAACTAACTTTGATCCAAATATACTTTGGGTACTTAACTTTTCTCTATTTTTATTAAGAAAAAATGTAACTAAAGATTTAAGGTAATCATATCTGACCCAATAATTGGTCATGATGACATGATGCCCGAAAAACTTTAACGAGCTTCAACTTAAGGTTACCTGACCCGGTAATGGTTCAAACTGATGACGTCCGCGGCGGAACTAGCCCAAAAATTTAGGGGTATCCCAATTTTTATTTTTTAGACCAGGGGTGTCCTTTGTATAACGGGGACGAAGTTGCGAGGTATTTTTACACTACGGAAACGGAGTTAAGGGGTATTTTTACACTACAGAGACGGGGTTGAGGGGGGAGCCCGTGCTACCCCTACTAACATTGTAAGTCCGCCACTGGTGACGCGGTAGTAACTTTTGACCATGTTGACTTCTTTTATGTTTCGTGTCGAAACAGTTAATTAAGTTACCGTTACCCTAAATATACTTTGTTAAAAACGCTTAAACAACTTGCATAAGCTCGAGAACATTTGGACTCCAAATAACTGTTTTATTCTTTTCTTGCAGGTAGCAATGCTTTTCTTCTTCTCGGTTTTTTGGGGCTTTTACCCGCTCTACAACGCGGTTTTTACCTTTCCTCAAGAAAGAAGAATGCTTATAAAAGAAAGATCATCAGGAATGTACCGTCTTTCGTCTTACTTCCTTGCAAGAACCATTGGAGACCTACCACTTGAGCTTGCTCTACCAACCGCCTTTACTTTCATACTTTACTGGATGGGCGGGTTAAAGGCCGACCCAGCCACCTTTGTCCTATCACTACTTGTGGTCCTCTACAATGTCCTTGTAGCCCAAAGTCTCGGGTTAGCCATTGGTGCCATACTTATGGATGTCAAACAAGCAACCACTTTGGCTTCGGTTACAACCTTGGTTTTCCTTATCGCTGGAGGATATTACATACAACAAATCCCGCCTTTTATCGTGTGGTTAAAGTACTTGAGCTATAGCTACTACTGCTACAAGCTTCTTCTTGGGGTTCAGTACAATGCGAATGACTTATACGAATGTTCACAAGGGGTCTACTGTCATGTTGCCGATTTTCCAGCTGTGAAATCAGTTGGACTAACTAACTTAACGGTAGACTTGTTGATTATGGCGATGATGTTGATTGGTTATCGACTTGTTGCTTATATGGCATTGCAAAAGGTTCGCTGAAGTAATCAGTTTTACTTGACGAACAATTTTCGTGAAGAGCTTTGCCATTTTGTCGGAAGAGAAATAATAATAATAATAATAATAATAATAATAATAATAACAATAACGATATTAGATTTAGATACTGTTTTTCTTCAACGATGTAGATGTATCGTCGCCCTAGTTGAACTCGAAGATATATACTTTCGAAAAAGAAGAGCGTTAGGGTGTTAAAACAGTTACTGGTAGTTATTCTATAGAATTGGTTCTTGATGAGAAGAATTTCAAAGTTTGAAAGTTACCTCACACAAATAGGTTCTTGCAAATATATCCAAGATAAAAAAAAGAATATAAATTCTTTGTTTTAAATAAACAAGAATTATCATTGTACATTTTACAATGAGTTAATAGCCAAAATGGTCATGAGGTTTGCTCACTTTTGTCACTTTAGTCCAAAATTCAAAATTTTTAAATCTGGGTCCCTGAGGTTTGCATTTTGTTGCCATTTTAGTCCAAATTTCAAAAACCCCCTTTTTTTACTGTTGCAACCAGCCTATTTTGTCCTTTTGCGCAGGGGTATTCTGGGTGTGATCTGAGTTTGTTATAATAACTCATAAAAATGACCAAAATACCCCTGCACAAAAGAATATAAATTCTTTGCTTTAAATAAACAAGAATTATCATTGTACATTTTACAATGAGTTAATAGCCAAAATGGTCCAGGTTTGCTCACTTTTGCCACTTTAGTCCAAAATCTAAAATTTTTAAATCTGGGTCCCTGAGGTTTGCATTTTGTTGCCATTTTAGTCCAAATTTCGAAAACCCCCTTTTTTTACTGTTGCAACCAGCCTATTTTGTCCTTTTGCGCAGGGGTATTCTGGGTGTGATCTGAGTTTGTTATAATAACTCATAAAAATGACCAAAATACCCCTGCACAAAAGGACAAAATAGGCTGGTTGCAACAGTCAAAAAAGGGAGTTTTTGAAATTTGGACTAAAATGGCAACAAAATGCAAACCTCAGGGACCCAGATTTAAAAATTTTGGATTTTAGACTAAAGTGGCAAAAGTGAGCAAACCTCAGAGACCATTTTGGCTATTAACTATTTTACAATTTTCAAGTGTTTATAAGAAGGTCTAACTTTGTATGACTTATACTAAGATTAGAAGTAACTAATTAATAGTACAACTAAGTTTAATAATCCACCACTTTTCCCACTAAGCAACTTTTGGTGCTAAAGTTCACATTAATCATCCACCATCTACAAGTGTAGGCTCAACTCACCTAAAGTCTTGTCACAAGCTAGTTGGGCTGATTAAAACCAATAAACAACTAAAAGATAATAGATATGAAATAATTACCTATGGGACATGACCAAACAAACAAAAGAATAATTAAAAACAATATCTTCATATTACCAATCAATAATTAATCAACTATTAAAAAGTGTATTAACTAAATGACCGGCCGGCCGAACTTATCGATACGTTAAACCTAATTTATATATCTTTTGCCTAATGCAAACCACCACTTGGTCGAAAGCGATATTGTAAGAAGACCCGTCATGTCAAAATCGGAACCGAATGGTAAAACTTAAGCCAAAGAAGTTCTCATACGGTTAGTGTTGATTTACTCAATGGGATCATAACTAGCACGACCCGCCCAGTTAAGGGTAGGAGCATATTGCTGACAGGTGGTACGAGTAAACTGGTGCACATCTGACAAACCAGTTGACCCTTGCCTCGACGGCCAGGTGTAGGTCGCGCGCTTAAGCGTAACCCGTTTTCGGGGCTGGTTGATTCGGCAGGTGAGTTGTCACACACTCCTAAGCAAATTTCGAAGGACCGTCCCGAAACTTTACGTTGAGTCGTTTGGGGTCACGGGTCGTCTTGCTCGGGTCAAAGCGTTGACCGGATGACTTTTTGACATCTTGAAACACTGGATTCTGTTTGCTGAGATCATAAGTGGGGTTTGATCAATGTCTCTTGACATCATGAACCGTCAAGTAGCACAAGAGAAATTGTTGGAATGTGTCATCACTTCCTCTAAATGTGACCACTTTGTGTACTTCTAGAATATGTTAAAGCATCTAATCAAACATAATTAACTAATTAATTATATTATCATTGAACATGAATCTAATGATGAGATTCAAGTTACTCAAAAGCCATTTTCAAGAACCAAGATTCAGCCTATATCAACATGACCCACTCAGCAATCAGATTGAATTCAAGTTATAAACCTAATAACGTCAAATCAACCACTTGCACGCGTGTGCGTAAATTGCTTCCGTTCGATCAAAGAACGATGCTTGGTAACACCATAAATACGTTTTCATTCCTCCGGTAGTTGTAGCAACTCTCGTATCCCTTGTGAAACCTGTGAGACCGGAAATATCATACTATAAATAGGGGTGTCAATCGTGTCAGGTTAATGGGTTGGTGGATTAACGGGTTGCGGGTTAGCAGGTTGGTGGGTTGAAATATGCAACCCGAACCCGACCCATATTGTTATTTTAATGAAAGAGTTCAACCCTAACCCGCACACATATAAATTCAGGTCAACCCGAACATGACCCATTTAACCCATTTTTTTTTAAATTAGTCATACACGTTGACGATTTATAAGCGGGTTGTTGAGTTTTAAGGGGTTAAACATTGTTATAACTAACCATGTAAAATAGAAAACGGAAAAAACAAAAATATAAAAGTTTCTTTTTTAAGACTTAAACGGGTTAACGGGTCAACCTATTTTTCATACGGGTCAACCCTAACCCAATCAGTTTTTTTATACGGGTCGTGTTAGTCAACCCAAAACCTATGTTTTTTCATGTCGGATCCGGGTCGGTTTTTAAACGAGGGGTCGGTTTTAGGCTCAAACAAAAACCAAAATTTTGGCTTTTCATTTTTAGGAAACCGATCAGTTTCAGTTTTTCGGTTTTCAGTTTACTTATGGGTTCAAACCTTAGTCAGCTGTTTAAAAGTAAACTTACCATCTTGATTTGGGCTTTGATTTGTGCAATGAGACGCGTGTATTCCTCAATTTGCCTACACAAAACCACCACAAATTATGCACACAAAATCATTGCAAAACCTCATAAAGATCATAAACTGTAACCGGGAAACAAACGACTTATAAAATATAAATTACCTAGCCAGCCTTTCTTCCCGAGCAGGGATAATTTTTAAAGCCTCAGACCATGTGAGCTCTACATGAAATCCAAGCCCAACATCTACAAATATGTGACGTGTATCGGGCCTGCGGACATTAAGGGTTATAGCATTAGATTGATTTGTTTCACTTAATGAATAAATACATCAAAACGACATGTATATACGTACACTTCGGCTTGTGCGTATACTTCAGAACCAAGATTGACCATTGACCTGAGACTTGTTATACTATTCTTCTCTAAATTTTCCAGATTTTTCCTCAAATCTGAGCTATAAGTAAACAATGTCAAGTGAAACTTAACAGTTAACACACAGAGTTTAGATTACAAGACCTGCACAAGTTACTATAATCAGGGGATAATGCAATGATTATAGACAAACTGAGCTGCGTATTTTAGAAGTGAAAACATGAGTGGCGTAACCGAAGGATACAAGACTTTCTGTTGTTCAAAAACCTTGTCCCTGCAATGTGAATGGAAAATCAATTGGGTCTGAAAATCATAGTAGTCAATGGCGGATAGCAACAAATAGCGGGCGGCTATTTTAAAAATAGCGATACACTAGAAAAAAGATTTTTAAAAAATGTATATATATATTTATATTATATCAAAATACCCTGGTCTAAGCTATTATACATGTACATTTAACAAAAACCTAAAATCCAGCTATTTTATAGCTATATTTAATTACTATTTCCATACTATAAATTTTCAACATTTATATGCAAAGAGTGGTTGTACCCAATGCTTAGGGGGATTTTCAAAAAAAAAAAAAAAAAAAAAAAAAAACCTTGATTTTTATTTTCAACCCAAACTTATTTGATTTTTTTTTACTTTTAATGCAAAAGTTTTCGTTTTTTCAAATTTAACCTCACAATTTTTTTACTTTCAACTTTAGTCACTTATACTTTTCATCTTACACAAATTTTTCGTTTTACATTCCGTTTTAAATTCTACGAGTTAACACGGCACAACGTGTGTGCGGTTCAACATTTTTACGTTGTCTATTTTTTCCAGTTTGATAGGTTCGTTGCAACGCACGAGTCCTAGGTCAACTTAGTTATTCTTTTCTATGTTTTACATTTCAGTCTAAGTTATTCGCATTAACACGCTGCAAGGTCAGTGTTGATGTCCCCGCCGCAACGCGGGGGGTACTTAATACTAGTTTATACTAAAAAGAAACAAAAAGAAAATAAATTGCTGCTATTATCGCTATCTATCGCTACAACCCTAATAGCGAGCCTAGACCTATACGCTATGTAGCGCGCTATAGCGATCGCCAAGCTCGCTACTGACAACTATGCTGAGAATACTACATACATAATTAGAATTTAGAAATATTCAGTAGATATTAATTAACTAGAGGGTGACGAAAAATAAAGTTGTACCTTTCAGCAATGGCACGAACAAGGTCAGGTTTTAAGCGGCGATCAACAAATTCCTCAAACTTTTGTATTTTTTCTTCTCTGAGTCTATCCATTTATCTCCTACGATAGATTCAACCGATTTAAAAAAAAAATAGTAAAGCTTATACATCACCAAAAGGACTATCAGTTCTGCTACCAGCATCTCTAATAGAGATTAAATCAAACTCCGTATTTCATATTTCTAACACTTGTTGGATCATTTAACAGTAAGAAACACAAAAATCATGAGCTGAGTACATATCTTAAGTATGACATAAGACTCTAAATGTACCTAAACAGTTCAAAATATACATATTAAACCGGAAAAATTACAAGTTTTGTCCTTTATCTTTATACCACTTTTCAGACGGTGTCCTTTTTAACGAATGTTGACAGGCGGTGTCCTTTACTAGGTATTTTGTTGCAAGTTTAGTCCTTTACACCCAACTCAGTTAAAAAACCCTGTTAATTGTTGACAGGCGGTGTCCTTTAATAGGTATTTTGTTGCAAGTTTAGTCCTTTACCTAGGTATTTTGTTGCAAGTTTAGTCCTTTACACCCAACAATTAACAGGGTTTTTTAACTGGGTTGGGTGTAAAGGACTAAACATGCAACAAAATACCTAGTAAAGGACACCGCCTGTCAACATTCGTTAAAAAGGACACCGTCTGAAAAGTGGTATAAAGATAAAGGACAAAACTTGTAATTTTTCCTATTAAACCTTCTACTGCAAGAGTAAAGTTGGACGTCGGTGATTCGATTCGGGTCGGGTCGGGGGGCCGAATCAAACGCAACACCAGCGACCATCTCTAGAGTTTTTCCTTGCAACTATTGCCAGAGAAAATTTTTCAGCTCGCAAGCTCTCGGGGGCCATCAGAACGCGCACAAAAGAGAGAGGATGCTTGCAACGAGAGCTATGAGAATGGGTATTTTGTCAGAGAGGGATTAATTTAACCAGTTGGAGCTTTTCCTTTAAATGGAAGTTCATTCAGATCTCTTCAAATTAGAGCTCATCCGTCACAGCACCAAACATTCATGCCTCATATACAATCCAATGGATTTATGGGATTGTCTACATATGTGGAGGATTATGGACCTGATCAGCTTATTTGGCCAGGAAGCTTCCGTCAGGTGACTGCAACCGGTGTTGAAGTCGATTCAACGCTAGAAACATTGCCACCGCAAATCGTGGAAGGGATCGGACCAGCTTATGGTGGTTAACTAACACTAGGTGATGGATGGCATGTTGCAAGTTTGCATATATTGTACGCTCCTAAACTATGTCAATATACAAGAGCTTTGCAAGGATTCTTGTGTGTTAGAAATCAGGCTCTAAAACCAACACTTCCCCGTAGCATAATCTAATAACACAAGTTAACAAAACAAATAACCCTAAATTCAAACTCTAATAGTTACAGAAAGATTCAAAATGTTTAGGGCAAAAAATTGGACCAATTTCACCCCTAATTTCAACCTAAATCACTTAAATTGAAGCCCTACATTAATCATAAAGATAAAAAAAAACACATACCTTGAAGATTGAAGAAGTTGAACAAGACCACAAGTTGCGCAGCCCAGCCGGTTCTTCCTCGTCTCCTGGAAGTCGAACAACACCAGTGTAGCCAGCCGTTCTTCTGTTACTGTTCTCAGCGCTCGCTGGTTTGTTTTTTTTTTGTTTGGCCGTAATCCCCAGTCCAGAGAATCAGAGATGTTTTTTTTTTTTTTTTTTTTTTTTTTTTTTTTTTTTTTTTTTTTTTTATAGAATAACAGGGTATTAGGGTGGGCTTTAAATTTTGGGCTATAACAAACATAACAAATATTTGGTTTGGGCTGAAATTGAATAGATCTAATTTTGGGTTTTTTTTTAAATGTTTTATTTGGGCTATAAAAATACAGTTTTTTATAAAACCGGGGGTCGAAACGTATATATACTTAAAAAAAATTAAAACCGGGGGGGGGGGGGGGGGGGGGGGACTTATATACCTAAAAAATTATATACAAAAAACTACTGCACGAAAAGTTCGGGGGGTCCCCCCCCCCCCCGGGGGGCCCCTTGAATCCTTCGCCCCCTGACGGTACTAGTACTCAGTATAACTTACGATACAAAAAACACTTTACTTAGAATACAACTCCATTTTCGAAACAATTAATATCAGAACGTTGAGAAACAATTTAAGCACGACGTATATATTTTTTTAAAAATTTAACATAAGCAAACGAACCAGGTACCGGCACCAAATTTACCGAACCGGGTACATTTTCGTTACCGACTTTTGACATTTTCGGTACCGGTTCGGTATCCGTATTTACTGGTTTTACCCTTAAATACCAGTACCAAACTGTACCATACCCACTTTTGGGGATTTTCGGTACTGATTGGTACCGAGCTCATCCCTAATGATGCATACATAGAGTTTGGGGTGGGGAGGGAGGCATTTTGCTTACGGTTTATTTTATGTCGTCGTGGGTTTGTGCTATTCTTGCACGATGTTTGGGATTGCTTATTTTAATGACTTGTTAGCTTATTGACTTTTAGAAAAGCTTTTTTTTTTTTTTTTTTTTTTGAAACGAGAACTTCATTAGAAAAAACCACCTCGAAAACCGGAGGGCCAAAAGAAACAACCAAACTTACATAATTACAAATTTACACTAGTTTTCCAAAGATAAAGTTTTATACTTCGTTCTATATCTAACCCACAAGAACCCGTAAGACTTAACCTCGCTTAAAATCTTGTCAATTTTAAACGCTTTACTTCTAAACCTGGCTTCGTTCTTAGCCTTCCAAATGCACCAGCAAGCGATAATAATCACACCTTGGAATATCGATTTCTCCGGATCCTTTAAACCACAGAACTGGAAAGCCTTCATGAGATCTTGGAACGAGAAGGCGAATAACTGAGGGACACGGCACCAGCTACTGATCCAGCTCCAAACTACGTTAGCCGCGAGACATTCCGTGAATTTATGCGAGACCGAGTCCTCTCCTTCGTTACAGAACCCGCAGATCGGGTTTTGAATGATGACGTTTCTTCTTCGAAGACCCTCAACAGTAGGGAGTCTGTTTAAGCCCGCCCGCCAGCCACGCGAAGACGTTGCATTTGGCCGGGAGCCATTTACGCCAATCGAAATTCGAAGAGCAGTCCCATCCGCGGCCTTTAAGTCACTCTTATTAACTTTTTCAAAAATTCATAAATTGTTTTTGTTTTGAAAAGATAAGCAAAACTCCACAGCAACACATGGTGACAACCGCCAGTTATGCATAAGTTTGCTACAATTATCTTTCTCAATGAAGGTTATTTCTTCTCATAATAATTTTAAGATTAAACTGCCATTTTGGTCTCTGAGGTTTGGTTACTTTTGCCACTTTAGTCCAAAACTCAAACCTTTTGCATCTAGGTCCCTGTGGTTTCAGTTTTATTGCCATTTTGGTCCAAAAATGAAACCAGGTCATACTTATCTTATAAAATCCTGTAATTTTGTCATTTCCCTCAGGGGCAAATCAGGTCATATTTGTCTTATAAAATATGATATTTGTTTATAAAAAAGAAATGATCATTTTGCCCCTGTAGAAAATGACAAAATAACAGGGTTTTATAAGACAAATATGACCTGATTTCATTTTTGGACCAAAATGGCAATAAAACTGAAACCACAGGGACTCAGATGCAAAAAGTTTGAGTTTTGGACTAAAGTGGCAAAATTGACCAAATCACAGGGACCAAAATGGCAGTTTACTCTAATTTTAAACACCCCAGTATAGTTTAACTTTCATCAGCTATTTAAAATATTAAAACTTTATTTTAAGGAGTGAAAGTTCATATTTTAATAATTTTAAACACCCCAGTATAGTTTAACTTTCATCAGTTTTCTTACAATTTTCCAAGATATTCATTTTAAATTATCTATTTCATTTATATATATCAGGAAAATATTTTAGATGAACAATGTTGTTTACACTCAAAACTCTTTGATGGTATTAAACATTAACAAATGGATCATTTAATAAGCAATCTCAAACACTCGTTCATCCGGATCTGGTTAGCCGTTAAGCCTCCATCCGACTCACAACTTCAAAAGCATCACTTCAAGTCAAGAGTTACTCGGGTCATGATTCAAACCCGCCACGGCTCAGGTTCAAACCAATTAGTTTTACCTTCGGCTAATCCAAAATAGCAGACTATGACCAGGCTTCGGTCCATACAGGTACCGAGAAAATGAGGGTGCCTAAAGCAAACGAGATGATCATAGTCATGAAGGTGTAAACATACGCTCGCCAAGGGTACGCGCTTGCTCTCATGGCTTCAAATTCAGCAATGAAAGTTGAAACCGTACTCAAACAACCACAAAAACCGAACTGTATGCCTGTAGCCACGGTATCAAAATGTTTGTCATTCACCTGCATCATCACAAACAACAAAACCTTAACAGGATGTTAAAAGTGCAACAAACATAACGGAAACTTACGGATTTCTTCATCGTTGCAAAGGCTGCCATGATACAAGCGGCAGCTACATTGGCCATTAGCGTCCCGAAAGGCATCCATTTCAGTATTTGTGCTTTTCCTAAGCCTTGACCGTTGAATCGTGCTAAATAGAACCTAATCCATACACCAACCGGTCCGACAATACAACCGAACCACAAGTGACTCGTGCTGCTATCACCGTCAAAGTCTTTTTTCAACATTGTCACACTCACACCCCATAACACCCCAAGCATGGTTGCCATCACAATTATCAATATAATTTGAGTCGTAACGCCATTTATTGGAGATAATCCGCACTTGGAACTTAGCTTTGTTCGGTTTAAAGCCCATTTTAAACCCTTAGCGGTCTCCACCCCGAATATGAAGGAATAGGCAACAAGAAACAAACCTGCAAAAGCAAACGCTGAATATAAAAAAAAGGGAAATTGGATTTTAATAATCCCACGTGGTTGGCCAATAATAATCCCACCTTCAAATATCGCCACTGGCAGTCCCACCTTATAAAAAAAATTCTCACTAGACCTCCGTTAAAAAACTTAACGGAGTTAAGTTTTTTTTCCGAATTTCAAACTGATGTTTTAGGGCTTTTGATCAGAACGAGGATACGAGTCGATTAGTGTAAAACTTACATTGAAACATTGCTCCACACGAGGAAAACGGTGCTTCAATTCGGGTGTTTAGAGTTTAGACTTCCAATTAACAAAAATCAAGTTTTTCGAGCACTGTTTCGAGGTAAGTAGTACATCAATAGACTCGTATCCTCGTTCTGATCAAAAACCTTTAAACTGATTAAAATTCGGAAAAAAAAAAAAAAAAAAAAAAAAAAAAAACCTTAACGGAGACTTCCAATTAACAAAAATCAAGTTTTTCGAGCACTGTTTCGAGGTAAGTAGTACATCAATAGACTCGTATCCTCGTTCTGATCAAAAACCTTTAAACTGATTAAAATTCGGAAAAAAAAAAAAAAAAAAAAAAAAAAAAAAAACTTAACGGAGTTAAGTTTTTTTAGCGGAGTTCCAGTGAGAAATTTTTTTTAAAAGGTGGGACTGCCAGTGGCGACATTTGAAGGTGATAGTATTATTGGCCAACTACCTAAATGTTGGATTACCTAATAAAAACCCGAGAATAGCGAAAACCCATTGACCATCAACACTAAGCTCAAGCATTTTCTGATTCCAACCGCTAAATGTGGTAAGACTCCCCAAGTAACCCGTTGTCAACCCGACGGCTAACTCCGGGGAGAAGTTGGATATATCCGCTTTAAAAACCGCGCCAAACCAACCCATGAAGAATGAACCAACCTTGAGTATGAGATGAGAGGAAAAACAAAATTATAAGGTTCTCAAAAAATTATGTGAACTCAAGAAAATACAGAAATAATGATACCATATTGGGAGGAAGATCAATATACATGTAGCTATGATCGCCTGTGGCACCGACGACCTTAGGACCAAATAACTTTTCAAGAAGGTACCGCGTCAATACCTGCATAATCGGAAAACATCAGCAATTTGAACATGTACAGGTATCCATAGCTGTTAATGGCAAAAAGCGATAAGGTACCTATATGCTACAAAATAGCGAATAGCGATAAATAGCGGCAGCTATTTTATAAATAGCGATACACTAGAAAAAAAATTGGAAAAATTACAAGTCTTGTCCGACTTTTCAGACGGTGTCCTTTTTAACGAATGTTGACAGGCGGTGTCCTTTACTAGGTATTTTGTTGCAAATTTAGTCCTTTACACCCAACCCAATTAAAAAACCCTGTTAATTGTTGGGTGTAAAGGACTAAACTTGCAACAAAATACCTAGGTAAAGGACTAAACTTGCAACAAAATACCTAGTAAAGGACACCGCCTGTCAACAATTAACAGGGTTTTTTAACTGAGTTGGGTGTAAAGGACTAAACTTGCAACACAATACCTAGTAAAGGACACCGCCTGTCAACATTCGTTAAAAAGGACACCGCCTGAAAAGTGGTATAAAGATAAAGGACAAAACTTGTAATTTTTCCAAAAAAATTTATATGTATACTATATCAAAATACCTGGTATATACGCTATTTTACATGTATATTTAACAAAAACCTAAAATCCAGCTATATTTAATAGCTATTTATACAAGGGGGCACAATAGTAATTTGAACATTACCCCAAGAATGCCAAGTACAGCAAGATGAACGCGAGATGATATATATGTCAAATACCATGGCAACTCCTTCTTGCATTCCTGCACATAGCGACACACGAATTACCAAAATTAGCCTTAAAGAGTTATATGCAATTATGCATTATGCAACAAGTTGAGAAGCATAAAATGCGAAGAAAACGCACGTCATCTTGGTCTTTACCGAGTAGTATTGCATCCGGTGAAGTAGGAGATGCAGTCGGAAGCTGTGACTCTTTAAACGAATGTTCTTGAATAGGTAAACCCGCAGTTTCTAACGGGTTATCGAAAGAAAACCTAGACCGACCACTTTCACTGTACCTTCGACTACTTAGTGCCCTTTCTCCAATATCTCCTGCCTCTGAGACACTGTCGTCGTCAATTTCGTGGTGGCTTGATCCATATCGATTAAATGATCGCCTTCTGAAGGACGAATTTGTACTGCTAATATGACCGAAAGATCCACTTTTTATTGGTTCTGATTCATTCAGCCCATGATCCATTTTACTTTGACAGCCTTTTTCCTACTGCAAAATTCAATCACAAAATCACAAAAAACTCAATTTCCTAACAGCTTATGTCACCTGCTCCACTGATAAAAAAAAAAAAAAAAAAAAAAAAAAAAAAAAAAAATTCCATATGTTCATTTACTGTTACAAAATATGCATAATAATAACAAGTGATACATACACCTGCATGCAGAGCCTTGTAAGAGACCAATAGTGTTGCATGCAACACAACACAACACAACAACCAAACAAGTATTTTTAACCTTTTTTAAATAGTCAAAAAGGTTATGTTAAGTTAGTGGTCTACCATCATAATAAAGTTTCCTCAAACATGAACCCGATGTTTTAAAAACCGGTTTTTAAATCGTACCGGATTAGGCTCATAAATGGTTCAACTGGGTTGTACCGGACAGACTAATAAACACTATAAATCCATAAAATACAATTTTTACTCAAAAAATAATCCAAAACTACGTCATTTCATAATAAAAATATTCCAAAAGTTAATCCATAATAAAAAAAATAATCCAAAAATTCACTATTGGTAACTTTTTGGATGCTAAATTTTACTAAGAAGGTAAATAATCACCTTTTTGAGCCATAAAAGATTAAAACTCTAAATTTTAACATTTGACCCGGTACCGGTATACCAGTTTAAACCGGTATATCTCACGGCGGTACAACTTCTTTGCCATTCACTCAGTTTACCGGTGTGATTCGTGCCGGCTAAACTTCCGACATCCGGTTTAACCGGTTCAACGGCCGGTATAAACCGGTTTTTAAAACATTGCATGAACCCAATCAAAGACCAAAAAGGTCAAATCAAGCAACCAAATCAGTTTAACAATTTACACAAAAGTTCTCCTAAAATTTCAAGAAACGGGTCTGGGTCGGGTCGGGTCTGGGTCGGGTCGGGTCTAATAAATACAGGAATTGTTAAAACAAATAAAAATCAATACTTTATTATGGAACAAAGATCTGAGATTGTATCATAAAGCGGAACTTTTAAGCTACCTTTTTAAAGATTTATTAATCCAGTGGATCCGTTAGTGCGTTATACATGAAAGATATAAAAAATTAATAAAATTTTTACCTTAAAAAGATAAGATATTGAAGAAATTCCGATGGGGTTCTACCGGCGGCGAAGATGTGTGGATTAGTGATTGGTGCTGGAGCTTTATTCGTCTTTTTCTGATAATTTCATGAGCCACATGATTAATGCGGCTCTCATTGGCTTTTGCACATGAAAGAGGTTGGAAAGCAGCCTGATCGTTGACTTTCTTATATATTGTCAAAGTACCCAATTTTGACCCAACATTTTCCTTTAAAAACCTTTTAACTATAACTAGTGGGATTAAACCCACCCATTGCTGTTGGGACGTGGCGGGATTCTGTTCGATTAGCCGTAGGGGTGCAAACAAGCCGAGCGGATCGTGAGCTACTCGAGATCGGCTCGAGAAAAAGCTCGAAACGAGTCGAGCCTTATCGAGCTTGAGCCTAAAATAAAAGCTCGAGCCTTGAATGTTTAGTATAAATGAGCCAAGTCGAGCCGAGCTTATTTAAACTTGTTTACAAACCGACCTCGAACCTAAAAATAAGCTTATTTAGTAAACGAGCCCGAGCCTGAGGTTCACTTATCAATCTCGCGAGCCTAAAAAGTCTATTATTTATATTATTTTTATTTAATATATCAATTAATAGATAATAAATGAGCTGAGCTCGAGCTTTGAAAACAAAGCTCTAATCGAGCCGAGCTCGAGCCCGATCTCTCATAAATTAATCGAGCTCGAGCCTGGTCGAGTTCGGGCTCGGCTCGGTTCGTTTGCACCCCTAATTACCCGTGTTTCGTAGTGGGCTTCGATTCGATACAATTCGGATTTGCTTCAATGTTGTACCGACACTCGGAATACAACTGAAATAAATACAACCAATAGAGTATTCACACATGTTTATATCGATCAAAAACCATAAAAACGTTGAATCGAGTTCATCACGGTATCGTTACCGTACCAGGACTTGCTATAACTAACAACCACCTTATCTAGTATAATCCCACCTATAGTTAAAGTGTTAAACTACTAGTGGAGTCTAAGGAGGGTGGATGTAGGTAAACCTTACTTCTATTCTATGTGATATAGAGACTGCTTCCGTAAGACCTCCGACTTCGAAGTCGGCAATCGCTATAATTAACGGGACAAAAATATTACTCTATTGCGAGTACGAATGCATTTTCAAGTTTCAATGAACTTTATACCATCGTGCCAAGAAAACCATAACAATGAAAATACTACACGGTAGTGTTTCCAACTTTTGGAAATTATGGGTTTGGTTGGGCAAAAGTGAAATTGCACTAATTCTAACGTTATTTTACGAATTTCGTGAAAATAACTTTAAAAGCGGCAGACGGTTTGTCATGCATCATGTGGTGACGTTGATAGCCGAAAGACAAGGGGTACATGCACTAATCGCCCTTTGTCCCGATTGTTGCCGAGTGTTATGTGCCTTACGTCCAAGGCTTGATGCAAAACTACTATTGAGGCGGGGGTCTCACTGGAAGCAGTCTCTCTATTCCTACGGGGTAGGGGTTAGAGATGAGATTTTTTATCGAAATACCGGTACCATACCGGTACCGTACCGATCCCGTACCATACCGATCATAAACGGTACCGGTATTGGTAAATCGGTAATATAATTTTCGAAATTTGGTATCGGTAAAAAACGGTATCGGTACCGGTATTTTTCGGTAAATACCGGTATTAATAACGAATTTAATAATGACTTTATGTATTTTGCTATTATCTTAGATCCCACTATGAAGTTATATTTTCTTGAACATTGTTTTACAAAAACCAATATGAAATTTCTTTTGTTTGGTTGTTTTTAATCGACTATGATGATTTTTTAGACATGTTGGAATTTGGATGTTAAAAGTCGAACCCATGGATGTTTACCTTTTGATTTTTTTGACTTACTATAGTTCATTTAATAATGGATGGATGGGTTGCACATGAAATTTTTTTAGGTAAAACAATGGATGACACCAAAGCGGTACCAATGTGGTAAAGTACCGAAATACCGGTACCGAATCTATAAATACGGTACGGTAATCGGTATTAACATTTCCTCAATTTCGGTAACGGTATTTACGGTATCGGTACCAGTACGGTACCGGTATCATACTGATCTCATCCCTAGTAGGGGTAAGGTTGTCTACATGTTACTCTTCTTAGACCCTACCTTAACTTTGCTATTGGTGGGATTTACTGAGTATGATGACGACGACGACGACCTTTTTGGAACAACTTTTCTTAAACAAAAACAAAAGTCAAAAAACAGAGAGAAGCTTGACATGGATTTGGAACCACTTTTCTTAACAAACACAAAAGTCAAAAACAGAGAGAAGCTTGACTTGTTCAAAACAAACAAAAGAAAGGAAACAACACCACAGTTAGCAATTTAGATATTGTTGATATAAAAAAGATAATGGGCCTCCTATAAACCTAAGTAGTGGGTCTAAAATGAAGTAAAATGTGACCCATTTACAAGAAAATAAATCAAACTCAAATGTCATTTTTGTCTATAAAGGGTCCCTTTTCAGCCCACAATAAAATACAACTTTCAATCTACAAGTCACTGTAACATTGATCACCCTTCCATCTGACTATACACGAAACTGAACACGGATCACAACGCCTGTCGATTTAAGCCACTCGATTAGTGTCAAATAATCTCATAAATAAAAAATCTCAGCCGTCGATGTAACATCCGTGCAATTAATCACCAAGGGGGTTGATCATCTTCTCGTGTTTGGGGAGGTAGAGGCTTCCAATCGGGTTTTTCATCCCAATACATGTCGTAATATATGTGACCCGGATCATGACCGTCAACGCAACACCATATTCCAACATACCGCTTCACTCGATTCCTGAATTTTTCTTCCCTCGTCTGTCATATAAATATTTTGACGATAATCAGCGATATGAATATATGATCCATTGTTTCATTAAAAAAAACACGCATATGATCTAAAACACTTGGCCTTAAAAAGAAGGCAAATTGGATTTAAATAATCCCAACTTTCTCAATTTGGCCGATAATAATCCCAACTCAGTTATTGGCCGATAATAATCCGAACTGGTCCACTTTTGGCCGATAATAGTCTGCGTTAAATATAGCTTAACGGAGTTAAGTTTTTTTCCGAATTACAACTTGATATTTTAGGGCCTTTGATTAGAACGAGGATACGAGTTGATTGATGTAAAATTTACCTTGAAATACTACCCCAAACGACGAAAACGGTGCTTCAATTCGGGTGTTTAAACTTCCAATTAACAAAAATCAAGCCGTTTGAAGCATCGTTTCGAGGTAAGTTTTATATAAATCGATTCGTATCCTCGTTCTGATCAAAATCCATAAAACATTAGTTTGTAATTCGGAAAAAAGCTCAACTCCGTTAAGCTATTTTTAACGGCGGACTATTATCGGCCAAAAGTGGACCAGTTCAGATTATTATCGGCCAATAACGGAGTTGGGATTATTATCGGCCAAAGTTGAGATTATTTAAATCCAATTTGCCTAAAAAGAAACAAATTTTAAGAATGTACAATTGCTTGCCTTATCAGCGAACCCTAAGAAGGCATCTTGCATCGATGAAAATTGGATGACTTTGACATCCTTCAACGGGGATAATACCTTTTTCAGCTGTTCATATAACAACAGAAAAAATTAGCATAAATCTTTGTAATATTTATTATCGTTTTTCGTGCATCTTGCATACCGTTTCTTCATTGCTGTTCTTCGGAAATCTGAGTACTCCACGCGTGTTTGTAACGTTTGTTTGGCAATTTTCGGACCCTCCTTGACATAATTGCACATCAAGCCATGAATCCTTAACCTAAAATCAGAAAATTAAGATGAATTAAACTATAAAAGTACGATAATGCCCCCGAACGAAGACAATTATTACACCTGTGCAGGCATTAACGGATTGTCGAAGAAAGAATACTCTCGTATATTGATTCCTGGCCCGAATTCCTCAACGGGCAATCCCTTTAACATCGTATGCACCTACAAAGCCGCATCGATTTATTAAATTTGTATTACTTCAACAAAAATATTGTGAACAAAAAAAAAAAAAAAAAAAAAAACTAATAGAAACTTAAGTACCTCAAATACGTGATCCAGAGGACAGATGAACGGTTGTCGTGTCATCGACCCTACGATAACTCCGGGATGTGAAAACCATAATCTATCCAACCTACACCACACTGGAGGCATAACCTAAAAAATTGCAAAAAAAAAAAAAAAAAAAAAAAAAAACTCCATATAAAATGTGACATTGAAAAATGAACACATGTGAAAAAAAAAATGTATGTGATTTAAATTTTAAAGTACCAATGTGCGGTTTAAAATTGACGCTATGGCGAGAGCGGTCCTTATTTGCTTCATCTGCAATACAATTGCATTAAGCAATTTTCAGTTTATTAAAAAGTACAACTTTAAAAACACGCTATAAATTTGTATAAAATTACTTGATAATTAACAAGAGTGAAATGTGTCTGAAGATTATGTTCCCCGTCGAGTAATAAGCTTTTCGGAATAGATGGCTTGAATGTCAAGAATCCTCCTATATAACACACAAAAGAGTAAATTGCCATTTTAGTCCCTGAGGTTTGGTCCAAATTGCCATTTTAGTCCAAATAGTTTTTTTTTCCTCCTCTGGTCCCTGACTTTTCCATTTTCTTGCCATTTTGATCACATTGGCTAGCTCAGTCTAAAAATCTGGTTATAACCAGGGGTATTTTTGGCATAACTGTTGTGTAGTGATAACCAGTGGTAGTTTACAACATAATTTATAAACCTCATAATAATTTAATGCCAAAAATACCCCTGATTATAACTTGGTTTTTAGACTAAGTTAGGCAATGTGATCAAAATGGCAAGAAAAAGGAAAAGTCAGGGACCCAGAGGAGAAAAAAAAAAACTATTTGGACTAAAATGGCAATTTGGACAAAAACTCAGGGACTAAAATGGCAATTTACTCTACACAAAATATGCAGACTTATTAGAATTGCAACGAGATCTGAATCATCTGATCGCCGAAAGATGAGTACTTGAAAGTTGAAAGTTAAAATACGTGTACATATTTGGTGTCTGAAAACTTAATTCATTGAGCAAACACGAAGCATAAGAATGTATAAAAGAAAAAAATAAAAACCTGGTGAATCATAATATTCTGGTGGATCATAGAAAGCCATAGCTTCACGTAACCGGTGACGTTTTCCTTCGGTTCCTGCGTATTGAAATGTGGTATGTACAGCATATGGCTCCAATCTTAGTTGTTGATACATGGCCTGAAAATGCAGCCAGATATTAACTTACACTAAATTATAATAATTATCATTATGATTATAATAATATTAATAATAATAAGAGTTAACTGCCATTTCCGTCCCTGTGGTTTGTCCAATTATGCCAGTCCAGGCCAAATTTCAAATTGTACCATTTCCGTCCATGACATTCTTGAAACATGCCAGTTTCGTCCAAAAAGTTAGCGTATGTTTAAACCTACCATTTATTGAAGGGTAATACCGTCATTTTCCTCTTTTTCAATTCCCTTTTTCAAACCCTATTAAATGAAAAAAAAAACAAAATGGTGTAAAAGAGGAAAATAAAAAAAGGAAAATGACGTGTTTACCCTTCATTAAACAGCAGGGTTTAACAGACGTTAAGTTTTTAAAGGAACTGGCATGTTTCAAGAATGTCAGGGACGACGGAAATGTTACAAATTTGAAATTTGGCCTCGTTGATATAAGTGGACAAACCATAGCGACAAAAATGACAATCAACTCTAATAATAATAATACTAATAAGGAAAAATTACAAGTTTTGTCCTTTATCTTTATACCACTTTTCAGGCGGTGTCCTTTTTAACAAATGTTGACAGGCGGTGTCCTTTACTAGGTATTTTGTTGCAAGTTTAGTCCTTTACACCCAACCTAGTTAAAAAACCCTGTTAACTGTTGGGTGTAAAGGACTAAACTTGCAACAAAATACATAGTAAAGGACACCGCCTGTCAACAATTAACAGGGTTTTTTAACTGGGTTGGGTGTAAAGGACTAAACTTGCAACAAAATACCTAGTAAAGGACACCGCCTGAAAAGTGGTATAAAGATAAAGGACAAAACTTGTAATTTTTCCTAATAATAATCATATATATTGCTGATCCTAGTCATAGTTCATACCTGAACAAAATACGTATGTCCGCTACAAAATATACTAGCAGGCAGAAGCCCAAACTTTAGCGTTCCATCATAAGCATAAACAAGTCCGCTTTCATCATCAACAGGCGGGCCCAGTTGCTTATGCACAAGATCGTTAAAACCGTTTTGGTCCCATACGTTGTCATCAGCTAAAAGCATTTCTTTCCATTCTTTCGCCAACTTTTTAGCCGAATCCGTCGGTCGCCAATGGAAAATACCGATATTGTATGCCCCGCCAACTGTCCACTCGGAAGAAAAGATCCACTAATTGGTTTAAATACATTCGTTTATATTTTTATATTGTTGTTAATATAATTTTAACTGCAAGTTTCACCTTCTTTCCAGTTGTCTAACCGGTCGTCAGTTACTGTCGGTGTAACTTGATCGGTTGAGGTTAATACGTCTGCTTCGGGATAACGCGCAAGATACGGGAGCGGGTTCTGTTCACGTAACATATCGGATTTAAGAAAACATTTCGGAAAACAGTAAAAGAAAAACATGTGCAGGGAAGTTACCTTCAACCAAACCATATCAGTATCACACATGAGTAACTCAAAACCGAACGGTAGCATCGAATCAATGAGAACGACTTTTTCCCGTCCCATTTTATGAAAAGTCGGTGACCCCCATCCGACATCTATCGTACTCATATGACTTCCCATATCAAAAACCGGTACCCCCTTCCAATACAACGCCTCCAGTAGTTTCGTGTCCATTGCACCTAAAACACAGTTTTCAGTTTCTTAAAATCTGAAAAAAAAAAAAAAAAAAAAAAAAAAAAAAAAAAAAACCGGGTTCGAAAACTTTATTTAACTAACTTACCAACAAGAAGATTCTCGACGCCCAAATCTGTCAAGTGCTTGACCCATGTGAGGATAAAATCCAGGAAAGCATAGTTACCGAACGTTGCTACTACAACATTATCCTTCACCCTTTCTTGAACCAATTCTTTCGTTAACCGAAATGTCTCCAACGGGGGCATCTTTGAACCCGGTGGGGGTGCTTCCCAAATAGGTTTTAATTTCCCTATTTCGGGTCGAGGCGCCGGTGACATTACACCACCACCCACTCTTAGTGAAGGCGACTCGAGTGTTTGATTTGGCGAAGACGGCGTCACATCTATCGTTATACATACAATAAAAAAACAATGTCACAAATTTAAACCAACATAAATATAATCAATTTATAAATTCTCTTGTTACAGATTTTCTAATTGAGCAAAATGCCTAAATGAACAAGATTTTGGCCTCAACTAATCAACCTAAATTAGTTGACTTTAGATCGCAATTCACTACGGCTGCAAACGAACCAAACATTCGGCGAACAGTTCGTGAACCGTTCGGCGGGAAGTTCGTTTGTGTTCGTTCGTTTATTAAACAAACGAACACGAACAAGAATTTCGTTTGTTTAGTTAAATGAACAAACATGAGCAGAGGTCGTGTTCGTTCGTTTATGTTCGTGAACGTTCGGTAACGTGTCCGTTTGTGTTCGATACTTCATTAGTGTTTATAGTTTTTATATTTATTTAAATACTTCAAAATTCCAAAAATTAAAAATCTAATAAGTGTCGGTATATTATATATTCTGTTCATGAACGATTGTTTGTGTTCGTTTGTTTCCATTTGTGTTCATGAACATTATTTGTGCTCATTTGTGTTCGTCAACGCTCGTTGCCTAAAATTAACAAACAAACACAAACGAACACGAACAAGTTCATTTCCTTAACAAACGAACACGAACATAAAATCTCGTTCGATAAGTGTTCGTGAACAGTTCGCAAACACATATATTTCTTAACAAACGAACACGAATCGGTTCGTTTATAGCCACTGACGAAGTATAGAAGGGGCGGGGAGGGGCGCCCGACCCCCCAAACTTTTCGTTCAGTAGTGTTATATATGTAGTTTTCGTATAGAAATTTTTGGGTATATACGTTTTCAACCCCCCGTTCTATAGAAATCTTTTGGTATATACGTTCTCGACCCCCCAGTCATTCGGGTCAAGCTTCGCCACTGTTTATAGCCCTACAATTCACATGACAATTGACCACCAACCAAAATCAACATCAATAAGATCAATTTATATATTCTCTTGTAACAGATTTTCTTACCCAATTCAGCAAAAACCTAATTTAACAAGATTTTAATCTCAACTAATCAACCCTAAATAGTTGACTTTAAATCACAATTCACATGACAATTAACAACCAAATTACATAAAAATTCAAGAAACATACGTTGAGAAATGTTCCAAGAAATGGCCCAATCAGGAGAGTAAACAGCAGAGAACACATAAACAGCAGAGATCACAATCCCAACCAAGACAGTACCGTACATGGTCAAGAACAATGGCTTGGAGTTCATCATTTCTTTAAATGGGTTTTTCCAACCCATTTGTAATTATCAATGGATTATCTAAAATATGGGTCTGATTGGCATGAGATCAATGCTAAATCTTGGATAATAAAGCAGGGATTTTGATGAAAGGAGTAGGGTTTTGTGAATGGTTTGTTTGGTGGTGTGATGAGTTGGATAAACAGAGTTGTTGGAGGGAGTAGGCAGACCCAAAAGTCAAATGTATGAATTGAATCTGAATCTGGTGTTTGATTGACATTTGGGTTTTGAGTTTGTGCATGATGTGCAGAGTCGTAGAGAATAAAGGGTTTATTTTTTTTTTTTTTAAGGGAGTTTGAATTGTCTTGACACATTTATGATTTGTGGGAATGTTTACACATTTTTGGTTTTTTTGCTTTTAAAACACAAAGATATAACTTCATGTTTAAGAATGATAAATTATTAAAATTTAAAAGATACATTCTAGACCAATAATCTATTTTAACTATAAGCTTTAATCATAGATATAGATGTTAAAATAAAAATATGTTCAACCATTCTTTTATAGTTGTATTCTTGTCAAGGGCAAGACTGTTTCGCTTTTGTTATACTTGAAAGACGATTGCGCCTAATGTGAGTACTAACATTTTGAGTTGGATGCAATTTGTCTCTCTGTGATTTGGTGGTGGGAGCAATTTGCCTCTCGGATAATAAGTTTTTATACTATGCCCCCTCATGTTTTCCATCTCTCACACAATTCACCTATGTCGGCGCATAAGAGTTGGTTTGACTGTTTAACTAAGGGGCAAATCTGAAATCCCACCACTCCTTCATTATAACGCTTATTTCTTCATCCCACCATCCACCACCACCATTGTTAGAGTAAAATAGACACAATTTGTAGTTACTTTTATGTAATTAGCTCATAGTGTATTGTTTTTTGTATTATATCAGTTCTAACCCACCTAATTTGGTGTGGAGATTACCATTATCACATGGTATCAGCCAGATAATTGATAAATTCTCTCAATCCCACAAAATCCTCCCCCATCGCCTTTTCAAGCTGATCTTTTTTCTCCTTTGCCGCTGGTCATGGCCTACCTTGTCTATGGCAACGGTCCTACATATAATCCCTATTAAGTTAAACTCCAGTACCTATCGTGTTTGGCGAAATCAAATGAAGTCTCTTCTCACTCATCAAAAGCTTCTACTCATATTGATAGCTCTTCTCAGCCTCCGCCTCCTTCTGCTACTACTCTTGTTGACAATAAAGAATCTCCAAACCCTGGTTACAAAACCTGGTGTGTCGCAACCCCCGACCCCACCCTGGGAGCGAGAGTCATGAACCGGTCAGATGGTATCGGTGTTTATTAATTACGCAACGGAAAATTTTTCATCAGGATCGTAGTTAGGAAATAATTTCAGAGTTTGTAAAACACCAAACTTTTAATATTAAACAAATGGGCTAAAACACATATTCAATTCAATTGTTTTTATAGGGATAAACCCAAATAAATAAAACATAAATTTCTTCTTTTATTCAGGTAATTATAGCCACTTTATTTAAACCTTCAGTGCTCCATAGCTGGCTTCTATTATCTTTACAGCAAATTACCTTAAACGCGTTTTGAAAACATTTTATCAGTAATAAATACTGGCGAGTTCATTCCATGTTTATAAAAATATATTGCTATACTTTACAGCATTAAGGGTTTTTATATTTATTTATATTTACCCAAAGCTCATCCAGTATTGGTCATATGGTGGCAGTTCCGATGTGACAATGGTCATATCACTCATTGGCTCACTTTCGTCCAATAGTGAAGTTTATCAACTAATTATATCTTACTATTATTCAAAGGTATTTGTCACTAGGCGATTCCCATGACGTGGTCAAATCACTATTGATCATTCTTTCAACTAGTGACTAGGGTCGTAACACTGTTGATCATTCTCTCAACTAGTGTATGTGGTCGCATCACTGTTGATCGTTCTCTCAACTAGTGACTGTGGTTAGAACACTGTTGATCATTCTCTCAACTAGTGCCTTTGGTTATGTCACTGTTGATCATTCTCTCAACTAGTGACTCTGAACTTAATAGTGTCCCATGACATTACTTTGTTAAATATATTTTCTAGGGTCCAAAACCAATTAACCCAGAAAATGAAATATACCATTTTCTGTCAAATTAATAGTTATAACTTTATCAAATATAATATTGTAATATTATTATTTAATATATTAACGTGACTAAGATTTAAAGTATAATCTTAGTATAGTAGAATATATTATATTTAACATATTTTATCATGATATACATTTATTGACTAAATATTATTTTATAATGTTAATAGTAATTTAGGTTTATTAAATATATTTTCTTTAATGTAACTAATATATTTTAATAATGATTAATAAAGCTCTATTTTATATACACACTATTTAGATTTATTTCAATCATACATTAAATTTATTAGATATTTAATGTAAAAATAATATTAGTTATAGGCTATGGCTACTGGGGCACAATTTCCCCGTGCTTGTGGTCATGCTACTATTGGCTAACTTTTTGGCCAATAGTAACGAGTGTCAAGTAATGTATACAAAGCCCCATATACTGGCAGCTATTGCAGAATATAAAAACTTAATTAGTGTATGTATAACTGATAAACATTTAGGATTTTGAAAAGTATTTTTAAATATAATTGTATTACAAAAAGGTGATAAAAAGAAGAATGACTCACAAACTGTGAGAAAAGAGAATGAACTCACTTTGTAACTTTAGGGTTCAACTAAAAGCATCCTGGTAGAATCTTTGGTATAACTCCTGAGCTATTTAATAAATGTCACCCCCCAACCGATGGCGGAAACATCGGGGCGTGGCACTGAGCGAAACAGATTGTCCAAGAGAATCCATAACAACTATTAATTACGATATATTTAACGTTAAAGTCCCATACCAATAACATATAAAGCATAAACAGTTATTACTGACATTGTTCTCCAAGAAAAATAAATTGTTCCGACGACTCAGATTTTATTGAATGACATTTCTAGACCACCTACTTGATTCACCAAGCAAATCATCCTAATCAACTTATCACATACGTTAAAGTAAAGTCAATACACAGAGTGTAAAGGTGAGTACACAAGTTTAATAGCATATAGTATAGCGAAAACGTTTACGCATAACCAGCATGTAACACGTAGAAATGTGAAGCAAGTATGCTATCGACAATGACATATGCAACCGACATAACTGCGAGTGTAGAATGCGCAACACATTATCACCACTGTGACCATATGAAGTAAAACCCTTAACAACCCCTGTCCACGACAGGTGCTGAGTCCAAACTATAGTACTATAGTTGCTAAGGTGTCAGGCAACAATCACTGTGTAAACACAACATACAAGCATTCATCAAAACACGTAATGCGAGAGCGGTTAGCGTTAAAAGTGTTTGCGTTGTGTGTTGATGTGATTTGATATAGATAACGTCTGTAACACCCAAAAGTGCGTTAAGAGAAAAAGGGTTTGAGTATACTCACAGTATGTGTTTAGTAAATAAACACAGTCTTGGATTGAAGGGAGCGCGGGGAGATTAGCCTGAGCATAGAACGATAGCGTAAGCGTTGAACAACGTGTAAACAGTGCGTTAGGTGAGATGAGCGATCGAATGGTGAGTCGAACGGATGGTCATCCGGACGGATGACCATTCGAACGGATAGCCATTCGAATGAGTTGTGAGTGTTGTGATTTGTTTTGAAACTTTTGAAGTTTTCGTTGTAGTATAATTCAAGTTTTTTTTTTGGGTTTTTTGGTGAGGTATAATTTTTTTTTTTTGCCCCGGGGGGGGGGGGGGGGTGGGGGTTTAGGTTTTTGGGTGGTGGTGGGATGGGGGTGGGTGTTTAGGTTTTGGGTGGTGATGTAGTGGGTTTAATTTTAGGTTATTGGACACTTGTCACTCCAGTGGCGGATCTAGAAAATTATTATAGGGGCAACGTTTCAAAGAAAAGGGGTAACAAAATCGGAAAAACGTTAATTTTTTCCAAAATTTACATTACCATCGGAGCGTCAATGGGTAACGGAGGTTACCCCTTGTTGAAGGGTAGATCCGCCCCTGTGTCACTCTATAAATTCTTGTTACACTTCTTATAATTAGAAGCCTTTGTAAAATAACTTGACCGGTATGTAATAAACACAAGTATATAAACAAACTAAACTTGCAGCAAAAGACTTCAACAATCTCACGTCCCATTGCAAGGTTAAAAGACCTTTTTACCTCTGGACCATTTAGTCTCTTGACCCCAACCTGCTGACCCGTGACAACTCAATTAACCCAACATTGATCACCCTTCTTCCCTCTAGAGTACACATAAGATTCAAGTATATATATTAATAATATATAAACATGGATCACAAGGCCTGTTGATTTAAACCCGGGTTAGGACTTGATTAGATGTCAGATATTTCAATAAACAAAATCTCAGCTGCTGATGTAATTGTTGGAGATCATATCTGAATACAAGATAACTAAATAAGAACTTTATTTATGTTAAGTCAAATACAATATTCACACAAGTTTTTTTAGTGGTACATATGTATATTTATATGAATTCAACCATTGTAACTGACTTTTAACTGTCACTATTAACTATAAACTTAGGATATAATAATAGTGACTAAATAATATAAGTCTAGATTGTAATTTTAACAGTAATCGTTCATCTATAAGGATGATCGTCTTCTGGGGTTTGGGGAGGGAGAGGCTTCCAATCAGGTTTTTCGTCCCAATACATGTCATAATAAATGTGACCTGGATCGTGGCCACCAACACAACACCATATTCCAACATATCGCTTCACACGCTTCCTGAATTTTTCTTCACTCGCCTGATCATATAAATTTTTAAATGATTTTATGATCAGTTTCATTTAAAAAAAACATGCATATGATCTAAAAGGCTCGCTCCCGGTTTTGTTCAAAGACTTACAGATCATATCTTGATAATTATGTTGTTCTAGTAATGCAACAATTGCCTACACCGATAAAAATTAAACGGTTTGTATTCATTCCAAACCAAACCAACCCAACCAATTAGTACCCGTACTTAAAATGACTGTTTTAACCCGTTACCCAACCCACCTACCCCCTAAACTATATTCTTGTCGCCTTTATCATCATGTCTTCTTAATTTCTCGATTTTTTTTTTCATTTAGGTTTGCACTATGCATGAAATATCTAAAACAAAAAGAAGAAAAACATTGCTTGCCTTGTCAGAGAATCCTAGGAAGGCATCTTGCATTGATGAAAATTGGATGACTTTGACATCTTTCAATGGGGATAACAATGTTGTCAACTATTCAAACATTAACAAAAGTGGTCACAATGAGACCAAACTTCAAAGCAGGTAAAATAGATATGATTCAAACATTAGTACATTAGTACATGTATAATTTATAATAAATAATCCAACCTAGAATAAATCAAGGTAAAACAATCATAAAGCTTTATAATGTTATTATCGTTTTTCAATCTTGCGTACCGTTTCTTCGTTGTTGTGCTTTGGAAATCTGAGTACTCTAGTTGTGTTTGTAATGTTTGATTGGCACTTTTCCGACCCTTGTTGACATAATTGTACATCAAGCCATGAATCCTTAACCTAAAGCAAGAAAATTAAGCTAATGTCGGGTGAATTCAACTATAAAAGTACCACTATGACTCCAAATGAAGACGACGGTTACACCTGTGCAGGCGTCGACGGATTGTCAAAGAAAGAATACTCTCTTATATTGTTTCCTGGCCCATATTCCTCAACGGGCAATGCCTTTAACATTGTATGCACCTATAGAGAAGCATCGATCTCTAATAACTAAATACGCCATTTATTAAACTTGTATAACTCATACAAAACTATTGTGAACACAAAAAACTAATAAAACTTAGTACCTCAAATACATGATCCAGAGGACAGATGAACGGTTGTCTTGTCATCGACCCTGCGATAATTCCAGAATGTGGAAACCATAATTTATCCAACCTACACCACACCGGAGGCATAACCTAAATAATGCAAATATAGTAAGTGACTTTGTAAATAAATTCATGTGGAAAAATGTATGTATGTGATTCAAAGTACCAATGTACGGTTTAAAATTGATGCTATGGCAAGGGCAGTCCTTATTTGCTTCATCTACAATTTAGTCACATAAATAAATTCTCAATCTACTAAAAAGTACAACTTGAATTATAACATGTGAGAATAGAAAATGCAAGAAGAAAAACAATGTGTTTTTTTTTTTGTTTAAGATTACTTGGTAATTAACAAGACTGAAATGTGTTTGAAGATTATGTTCCCCATCAAGTAATAAGCTTTTTGGAATAGATGGCTTGAATGTCAAGAAACCTCCTGTATGACACACAGTAAATGCAGACATCTTAAACTTGCAAAACAAGAATCTGATCGCTGAAACGCATGTACTTGAAAGTTAATATAGGCGTAAGGATCCGGTGTCATAGAGAAAAATGTTAAATTTTGGACTGAAACATGAATACTTTTAGCCAACGTTTTAAAAACTGGTTTTTAAATCGTACTGGATTAGGCTTATAAATGGTTCAACCGGGTTGTATCGGGCGATTCAACCGGGCAGACTAATAAACACTATAAATTCATAAAATACAATTTTTACTCAAAAAATAATCCAAAACTACATCATTTCATAATAAAAATATTCCAAAAGTTAATCCATAATAAAAAATAATCCAAAAATTCACTATTAGTAACTTTTTGGATGCTAAATTTTACTAAGAAGGAAATCATCACCTTTTTGGGCCATAAAAGATTAAAACTCTAAATTTTAACATTTGACCCGGTAAACTGAGTGAACGGCAAAGAAGTTGGCCGGTAAATTGGGATATACGGGTACCGGGTCAAATGTTAAAATTTAGAGTTTTAATCTTTTATGGCCCAAAAAAGGCGATGATTTACCTTCTTAGTAAAATTTAGCATCCAAAAAGTTACCAATAGTGAATTTTTGGATTATTTTTTATTATGGATTAACTTTTGGAATATTTTTATTATGAAATGATGTAGTTTTGGATTATTTTTGAGTAAAAATTGTATTTTATGGATTTATTGTTGGAAATACATATGTTTATATATTAGTTAAACTTTAGTTATGTGATAATTATTCGAATGATATGTACATGTATATGATATGCAAACCGATGACTAGTATAATAGGGGTAGTATGATAAGCGGTTCAAAGGATAAGTGGGTATACATATTTAAACTGCATTATAAGGCAGTTACCCGCCAAAATTCTAACCGCCAAATATGTAACATATAAATATGGATTGCCGGCAAGTGTTTTGATTATCAAGACATTTTCCCTCCAAACAGAAAGTGTCCTCTTTGCATTCATTTCTTTCTATCTATTCATATTGTATCCGTGTGTTCATCATGCCTGCATATCAAGGTATGTTTTCCGCTGCAAGTAGTAATACGTATGCAGACAATGGTGATGAATCGGCTGTCCAACATAGTGGTATCAGAGCCATGTCAAGATCCGATGCAGAAATCAAACCAACAGCCACAATGATGCCATGTCAACACTGCAGTGATGAAAAGAATGAAAGGAAACGAAGATCCCGACGAGAACGTTTATGTTATTACTGTCACTTACCCGGTCATCAAATCTACACATGTAAAGCAAAGGAAAACGACGAAGAATTACAACTAATTCGGCAAGCGATTAATGCCGGAATTAGAACCCAGAACGAAGATGTACACTGTCATGATGAAATGATAGTCACAGGGACAGACGGTGGAGAATGGAAGGATATCTGGTATGTTAATTCAACTTTTCATCATCATTACGTGGGTAATATTGATGTTTTCAAAAGGGTCAAGCATATCATGGGGGTCGAAACGAAATCCGGTATGAATAATTTTTTATTCATACGCGGAGTAGGGATTGTTGAGATGAAAACAGGAAATGATACGCTGAGAATTCCTAGTGTATTTTACTCACCGGACATAGATCGAAATGTTCTAAGTCTTGAACAGTTAACCCTCCAAGGTTTCACGGTCAGAAAATCCGGTGACTCGTGTAAAATATTTCCTATGTTTTCATCTCCGGTGGTGAACTCTGTAAATGATACAACTGGGCTCTCAAAAGAACAAGAACTGGGGTTAAAAGAGAAAGAAAGACTGCATAACATGAGCGGAATTGATGATGAATTCAAGAGTGATTATCTGAATTCATATTTTGAATCTCTGAATGTATCGGAGAAGGAAGGAGAAGACTGGAATTTAATGATCTTAAATTCTTTAGAATTTCATAATTTCGATGACTGCAAGGCCCTAATGGATATGCTCGATGATCGTGAATACGTATTCAAGTATAAAGTCATTTTACAAAAGAAATTCGAAGACTTGGTTCGGTGGTTTCTGTATGATTATATGGGAATTACTTCAAGGCCTATTCCTCCTTTCACCACTGATCAAAAGAAAATAGATTTACTAAGTCTATACATTCTAGTGGCAAATGATGGTGGGTATCGAGAAGTTACAACTGAGAATACATGGCCAATTATAGCGAAGGATTTAGGTCTCGGATATGAAGAAGGAGATCACATAAGAATAGTGTATGCTATGTATCTTGATGTATTAGAATATTACTACAAGTTCAAGACAGTTCAAAACAAGGTGCAAGTAAAGGAAATGATTAATGAAGATGCTGGCATGCGGAAAAACTGTGATAGGAAGTCCAGAAGTGCAGACATGGTTCAAGGAAGTGCTGCAGGGATCAATCAACATGATGAAGGGTCGTCACAAGAAAGCCACAGGAAGATCAGAAGTGCAGGTAATACTCATGAAGGTGCTGAAATGAACAATCAATCCATGCATTATGCATTGTTTGCTGAAGACGGATGGGCAGACAACTGGAGTGCTCGCAAGAGAAGGAAAAGATTTAATTTTACCCACATAAGGAAGGCAATGGAAGAGGCAAACCGAAGTGTGATGCAGAAGGGTTCCAACATAACCAAAGTTTAAGGGGGTTGTGTTGGAAATACATATGTTTATATATTAGTTAAACTTTAGTTATGTGATAATTATTCGAATGATATGTACATGTATATGATATGCAAACCGATGACTAGTATAATAGGGGTAGTATGATAAGCGGTTCAAAGGATAAGTGGGTATACATATTTAAACTGCATTATAAGGCAGTTACCCGCCAAAATTCTAACCGCCAAATATGTAACATATAAATATGGATTGCCGGCAAGTGTTTTGATTATCAAGACATTTTCCCTCCAAACAGAAAGTGTCCTCTTTGCATTCATTTCTTTCTATCTATTCATATTGTATCCGTGTGTTCATCATGCCTGCATATCAAGGTATGTTTTCCGCTGCAAGTAGTAATACGTATGCAGACAATGGTGATGAATCGGCTGTCCAACATTTATAGTGTTTATTAGTCTGCCCGGTTGAATCGCCCGGTACAACCCGGTTGAACTATTTTTGCGCCTAATCCGGTAACGTTTAAAAACCGGTTTTTAAAACATTGGCTTTTTTTAGCACCATATTTCAGCAAATAAGAAGCATCAGAACGTAATAAAATAAATAAAAACACCTGGTGAGTCATAATATTCTGGTGGATCGTAGAAAACCATAGCTTCACGTAACCTGTGGCGTTTTCCCTCAGAGCCGATTTGAAATGTGGTATGTACAGCATATGGCTTCAATCTCAATTGTTGATACATGGCCTGAAAATGCAGCACCATTATAATTTATAATTTTGAGGAACTAATAACAATAATAACCAAATAAAAATATAACCCAAGTTATAGTTCATACCTGAATAAAATAAGTATGGCCACTACAAAATATACTAGCAGGCAAAAGCCCAAGCTTTAGAGTTCCATCATAAGCATAAACAAGTCCACTTTCGTCATCAACCGGTGGGCCTAGCTGCTTGTGCAAAAGATCATTGAAACCGGCTTGGTCCCATACGTTCTCATCAGCTAAAAGCATTTCTTTCCATTCTTTCGCCAATCTTTTAGCCGAATCCGTTGGTCGCCAGTGGAACATACCTATATTGTATGCGCCTCCAACTGCCCACTCCAAAAAATAGATCCACTAATTAGTTTAACTACATTGTATTATATTATTTTTAACATATAGTTTGAACTGTAACTTTCACCTTCTTGCCAGTTGTCTAACCGCTCATCAGTTACCGTTGGTGTAACTTGATCGGTTGATGTTAATATATCTGCTTCAGGATAACGCGCAAGATACGGGAGTGGATTCTGTTCAAGTAAGGTATCATATTTAAGAAGACATTTTTGAAAACAATAAAAGAAAAACAAGTGGTGTTAGAATATATAAACTAAACTATATATATTATGTTATTATTTTAGTATTTAGGTTAGGATTAAGATTTAGATATTATTAAACGGTTGGTAATAGGTGTGTCGGTTGACAAACCGTCACTACCACCGTATATATATGATGTATTCGCTATTGTTTACGGTTATCAAGACAATTTGTATTCAACAAGATTGTCCGTTCAATTCTTCGTTTTTTCCTTTCTGCAAATTCAATACTTGTTTGTTGTTTAGATATTCATTAAAATGTCTGTTTTCCATTCGATCAATTCCGCTGCAAGTGATATTGGAAATCCAGTTAATCACCACAATGTTAATTCGGATTTCCAACATAGTGGTATCAGAGCATCAGGAAACGATCCCAGGGATTTCGAAACGCTGCGCAAACCGGAATATCAAGAACAGTCAAGGAAAGAAAGACGATTCAACACAAGATTGTTGAAAAGGAATTAATTCTAATTTCGATCCAGGGAGGAACAAACACTAGTGAGCGATACCGGAAGAACATCCAAAAATATGGTTATGATTTGTCTGTTACACGGGACGAATCAGATTTAAAGAAGAGCGACATATGCAGGAAGTCGATAAACATAGAAGATCTATTTCTTAAGAAGAAGAAGAAGAGAAGATACATGTTCAAGAAACAGGGGAAGAATCAGATTTAAAGAGATCTGAGGAAGAGACAGGAAAACACGGTTACAACATCAGTGTTGAAGAAGTAAGAGTGAAACAGAGGAAGGAGAAAAGGAAAAAAGAATTACGAAACGAAGAATCATCGCAGAATTACGACCCAGAATTACGAAACGGGATTAATTTGATTCATATATGACACCGAGTTCATACTCTCATATATGGAAAAAGGAATTAATCGAGATGACTCCGCATGGCGTTGAGTAAAAGATGACTCCACATGGCGTTGAGTAGAAGATGACTCCGCATGGCGTTGAGTAAAAGATGACTCCGCATGACGTTGAGTAGAAGATAGACAGGAGCGATGATGAATATACAATTGCCGGCAACAAGACATTTAGATCCGACATGATGTTTCCATTGCCGGCAACAAAGAAAGATAAATACAGAAGAAAGAGAGAGACGGTGAAGAATGAAGATGTTTCAAGAATGAAGGCAGCAAGACATTCAGATCTGCAGAACGGAAGAAAGATAATATGAAGACAACTACTCTTCAAATTTGTTAGGAAACTGGAATGCGGACATACGTTTTATTAAACGAAGGAGGTTTCAATGTTCCCAGGATTAATCAAGTTTAGTTTAGGGGCAGGTGTTAGAATATATAAACTAAACTATATATATTATGTTATTATTTTAGTATTTAGGTTAGGATTAAGATTTAGATATTATTAAACGGTTGGTAATAGGTGTGTCGGTTGACAAACCGTCACTACCACCGTATATATATGATGTATTCGCTATTGTTTACGGTTATCAAGACAATTTGTATTCAACAAGATTGTCCGTTCAATTCTTCGTTTTTTCCTTTCTGCAAATTCAATACTTGTTTGTTGTTTAGATATTCATTAAAATGTCTGTTTTCCATTCGATCAATTCCGCTGCAAGTGATATTGGAAATCCAGTTAATCACCACAATGTTAATTCGGATTTCCAACAAGTGGAAGGAAGTTACCTTCAACCAAACCATATCACTATCACACATGAGTAATTCAAAACCAAAGGGTAGCATTGAATCAATGAGAATGACTTTTTCCCTTCCTATTTTATGAAAAGTTGGCGATCCCCATCCAACGTCTATTTCGCTCATATGACTCCCCATATCAAAAACCGGTACACCCTTCCGATACAAAGCCTCCAATAGCTCTATGTCCATTGCACCTAACAAACAGTTTTCGGTTTCTTAAAACTCTTATAAGAAGAATAGAGTGTTCTTTAACTAACTCACCAACAAGAAGATTCTCGACGCCCAAATCTGTCAAGCGCTTAACCCATGTGAGGATAAAGTCCATGAAAGCGTAGTTACCAAATGTTGTAATTATAACATTATCTTTCACCCTTTCTTGAACCATTTCTTTGGTTAACCGAAATGTCTCCAATGGAGGCATCTTTGAACCTGGCGCGGGTGCTACCCAAATAGATTTTGGTTTCCCATCACCTACTCTTAGTGAAGTAGAATCAAGTGTTTGATTTGGGGAAGATGGTGGTGCCACATCTAACATTATAACATACAATGAAAAAACATGCATGTTACAAATATGAATTAACCAAAGGTTGGTTCACTAAAAAGAGTTGTGTTAAATGTACCCAAATTAATTTAGTCGTTTCATATCTCTACTTTTACTTTACATGGGTACATCTAGCATACCAAGGCACGTTTAGCCAACTTAGAAAAGAATTCCTATATGATCTCTAGTGGTATCAAATAAGCTATGCTTCATAAAGTATATTCTAATGCTAGATTGCAAGTATACTAATAGGGATTTTTTTAAGTGGTAAATATTTCATTCCAATCATCAGGGCAAATTACATAAGGATAGCAGGTACACGAGCAACAAACTGCGCCGCCATCCCTTTCTGAATTATTTAGCAAAATGCCTAACTGTACAATATTTTGACCCTATTTATTAGTTGACTTTGGATCACAACTAGTGGGATTCCCCACGTGATGTGTTGAGAATTCAGCCGGTATTGATTTGGTTTGTTAGGGTACCGGCACAGAAGTTGTCTCATGTAATGCAAAAATTATAGTTGTGATATGCCCAAGCCCCAAAATGATATTAACACGTGTTTAACAAATACCAATACCTCTATCGTTGTCGTTCGATCGGTATCAGCTCGGTTCATTACGCTATCGATACTCGATATATAGTTTACGATACGAAAAATAGTTTATTTTGAATACAATTTTGTTTTCAACAAAATTAATAGCGGAATGTTGTGAAAAAAAAAAATAAACACAACTAGGTATTTAATTTTTTTTTAAGTTAACAAACGCAAGTTATTAGAGAAAATAAACTTAAATGATATACGAAATATTATTAGAATACTAAATATGTTAAAGGTATATATTATTTACACTATTAAGGATGAAACTGAATCTTATAATGAAAAAAAAATCATTACAAACCACAACTTTTACTATTAATAATATATATTTCACATTTTCGCATTACAACCGAATTACAGCAAAAGAACATATATAGACAGCAAAAGGATGAGAAATACATGGAGATAGGTTCCACGAGAAGGCGAAGTCATGAGAGTAGACGGCGGAGAAGACATAAACAGCAGAGAAGATCATTCCGATCAACACAATGCCGAACAACGTCAAGAACAATCGCTTCGAGGTTGTCACTTTTTTAAACCAACCCATTTCCAACCCAACTTTTGAATAATTCAGAGATGTTAAGTAGGGCTTTGTAACTGGTTTGATGTATGTATCCAATAAATAAAGCAGTTGAAGGTGGTAGACATTTTGATGTGCAGAGAATTAATTGTAATTCATTGCGTTTGGTCATTGGTGCATGATGACGTGCAGAGAATACTAGTTCATTCTTGTGGAGATGATGAAAAGAAATTTCAATCATCTACACAAATGTTTATACATTGGACATTTTGCTAGAATTTTGATATGATAACTTTATGATTAAGTAACGCTAATAACTTGTTAATTAATATATCAACTAAGATTATAATTTTTAAACAATATATTCTAGACCAATCATCTATTTTAACTACATGCATGCAATTTTGGTCACGACTATTTGGCTTATCTCATATTTGGTAGATAAATTAACATGGTTAGGTATATATGATGAAACTGTTGATCTTGTTAAATCGTCCGTCAAAATTGCATAAAGCTTAAGTGAAAGGCAATAAAATATAAATAAATATTAATTACACGAGATGTTCGTTAATGTTAGTATATACTTAACAAATATAAAGTGTTAATATGTGATATGATAAGAATAAGAAATATATATGTGAAGTTACAAAAATTTGGTTATACATTCTTCAATCTTGATTCTTCTTCTTTTCAAAAACTAAGAAGAGCAAAATAGACAATCTAGTTAAGCCACAAGAAAGTCTCAGTATGAAGCCCAAAAGGCCCACAAACTATCTAAAACAGACATACAACTGAATCTTAATTAAATTCACTTCAATCATACACATGTTTTATTGTTATATTTTTAGGAGGTTATGATGAGTGGTGATATCTATCAATGATTAAAAGGATAAAGAAAAAAATGATAATATAATAATATTAAACACGATTTTATTAAAACTAATTTTTTTACGCTATTGCCTCACAAAAATTGGCATTGGATATAAATCCCATGCACATTGTCAATGAAATCAATACAAAAACATCTATCAATTCCTATATTAATTCTCATTTACATGAACGTGTTTCCAAGTCATATATTTGATATTCAATGAAACCGTTTTACGACTTATGATTAATATGTTAGACTAGTGGGATTTCTGTGTGATGCGACGGATATGTTATAAAATAAAAGCTCTAGTTGCTTGTTTTTTTTTATATAAAAGTTTTTTGCCGTTAAAGAAAAGTAAATAAATAAAAGCTAAAAAAGTCATTGCATTTTAAGAGCATTCACATCCATTCCACTATATTTTCACCTTAAATTACACTAAAAAACACTACATTTTCTCTCTCTCTCTCTCTCTCAATTAAATAATATTTTTTATACCTTTATTATTACCTTTTCTCTCTCCTCCACTCACAACCACTTTCAAAATATATTAAAAAATTATAAGGGGTGAACAGTGTCCCCCCAAATATACAGATGAACAGTAACATTTTCTCTCTCCCCCACTCACAACCACTTTTTATATTTTAAAAACACCCCACACAAAATTTGGTTCTTTGGATGTGAATGCTCTAATATCTGTTGGAAAGAAGATAAAACATGAGAATCTGGAAAGTGGTAAACAACAGTTGAATAAAAAGTATTGATGCAAAATAAAAATGTGTCACTAAATAGTCTTTACTATATGATTAAATTGATATGATTTAAAGGGTTAAATCCTACACCTTAATGACAGATTAAGATGATGTATAACAAGATAAATAGACGATGAATATGTGAGACCATGAACGGAGTAATTGAGGGTTACGTGATTTTATTTTATTTTATTTTTATTGAATTGCGGTATCACAAAGGTTAAATGTATTATTATAATTATATTATTATATATAAAATACGAATTTATACATTATTATTACTTATATAAATTAAATACGTAAGAGAAATAAGAAAGTAAAAAATATAACTATAGTAATTTAGTGCGAGTTTCAATGGGCAACACTAAAAATGTGAGGAATATTGTATGTAATATATTTTAGAAATTTAATTTAAAATGTTAAAAAAATTCATATTTTTTTTCGGTGCTTTTACTGTTTTTTAATAATTTTTTAGTTTTTTAATTTTTTATTGAAAAGCTTCTACATGTATTTATATAAAAAAAGCTCCAAAAATTTAAAAAATAATATTTAATATGTTAATTGTATAGTTCCCTGGTTCCTACTCTTTTAGTATTCCCCGTACCCTCCCCTAGTAATTTATATTATAAAGTTACACAATAGTTTAGTATTTGTATTTATTTAGTTATCATGGGAGAAAATGATATGAAAACTAAATTTTATAGACTCTTTGGAATGATTAACATATGATCTAGGTAAGCAGAAAAAAAATTAGAGTGACCTGCTACTTCTTGTTTCTTTCTTTCTTTTTGGAAATTCTAATTATGTGTGTTAAAAAAAGTTTAATAACTAATTTGTTAATTATTTACTAATATTTTATATTGAACAATTAAATAGTTGTTTTTATGGAAGCTTTTAAACCAGGGGCATGGCAAAGGTAACAAGAGCATTAATTTTTTTTAGAGATAATATTTTTAATTGTCATATTTCTTTGAATAATTAATTTGAATACCATTTTGACATTGGAAAAAAATCAAAAAATATTGTTATACTATGGGCTGCTTAAACTTTTAAATCCGTCAGCATTTGTCGATGACTTTACAAGATACTAACACTATAAACCATTTAAAAAGGAAAAGCATAAATCATTTAAAAAGGAAAGCTCTTATTTAATTTAATAAGGGTTAGTAGAATAGTACGTGCAATTTAATTCATCCCATATTCCCACTATAGATCATTTTCTATGGTCAATTAGTTAATAATTATTTAATTAAGCATGTGTAGATTAAATCGTCAAATCACGTCTTAATTTGACAGACCATGTAGTGCTGGAATTCTTTAAATATATGACCCATTTCGTATATTTTTTAATCTTGTTTGACTTTCCGTATTTGTCATGTACTTCAAGCTTTTTATTTAAAACATCTTAAGTTTAAATCTGATACCTGATAACCGCATTTATAAGGATTAATTTGTTTGTCGCAAGATCAAATTTATAAAGTTAACGGTCGGTTTACATGGATCATGTGCAAGATCAAATTTATAAAGTTAAGGGTCGGTTTACATTGATCATGTTAATTAGTTAAAGTATAATAAGAAAACTCTTAAAAGTTCAAAAAAAAAAAAAAAAAAAAAAAAAAAAAAAAAAAAAAAAAAAACTCTGAAAATCTGATCTCCACTATCCATCTAATTAATCTATAATAGAGATTGGACTTGTATAAAAAAAGTGTTTTCCAGAAAATGTAACAATCTGACAAAAAAGTGTAACAACTATTTACACCTCTTTCCCGTCTAACACAAAAGGTGTAACAGCTGTAATTGTTACACAAAAATCTTCCTATATAAATGGAAAATCTTTTTTACGTATACTACAAATTAAAAGCTTCGTAAATTCTAAGTTCTGAAATCTATAAACTTCATAAAAAATCTGAAAAAAAAAAACTGTTGTTGAAACCCAAAAACAAGTGTAACGGATGAAGTTACTAAAAATATAACGGGTGAAAGATGTAACATATTCCATATTCTCTCTAGTGACACAAAAGGTGTAAAATGTTAGGAACATGTAACTGGAAAAAAGTGTAACTTGTGTCAAGTTTTAGTTCATTCATTGAGTTTCATAAGTTTTTTATACTAATTATGTTTTAGACTTTTAGTCCCTCCCCTGTCTTCTCTCCTGACATAATATATGTATGTATGTGTGTATGTACGTATGTACGTGTGTGTGTATATATATAAATTATATTAATATTATAAGGTAGAATTATGTTATAAGGTCTTCTAAATCTAGGAAAGGTAAAAAGACGCAATGGATCATAAAATGTAACACAATAAATCACAAAATATAACACAATGAATTACAAAAAAAAAAAAAAAAAAGACACAATGACAAGAAAAACACAATGCCAAATAAATTTGATACTCTTTCTGCAACTTTCTATTTTTATGAGACTGTGTGTTTGAAATTTTCCTAATATTATATACCATGATTTTATATAATTGTACAAAATCAGTATTCTTATCAAATAGAGAGTTGACATGTCTAGCTACGAATGTGTGAGATATATCTTGAAAAACGTAGTTTTATGGCTATATAACAGTTGAATTATGGTCATTATTTTTTAATAATAAATGTTTACTAACAAACTAATTATATTATATATTGATATATATAAATAACAAAACAATATCATTAATGATTGTCAATCTAGGTTATGTTAAGACAAAAAGGTTGAGGAGCGGATTAATAATATATAATTTTCATAATTATACATTGAACAAGGATTAGTAGATGCGCGTGTTAGGGAACAACCCCAACTGGCATTTTAACTATTTGCCTTTTGACTTCTTTTGTTATTAAAACTTGGTGAGGTGATAAGGACATGCGTCTATGATACTGCTTCAAGGGTTATTCTAACTTTTAGGATGAAAAGTTGGAAAACTTCTATTTAAGATCTAAATTTAAATATTTGTTCTCTGGTCATCCAACTTGCAATTTTGTTACTTGTATTTGTATAACTTCAATTTAAGATACTAAGAGCTTTTTTTTTTCATACAAGGCACTTAAATTCTTAAGACCGGCGCTGTATAAATACATACATACATACATACAGTTGTATCGTGTTTTCTAAAAAAAATATATAATCATGTGACTGAAAACAACTTCTTTAGCCTTTGGAATAGAGGTAAATCTTACGTACATTACACCTCCGTATACTCTATCAATAGCTTGATTATATGTGAGGTTATAATAGGTATGATTCTTAATATTGTATAAATAGTATAATATATACTTATTTTTCACTTATTTAATTAAACCATGCAGATTTCCAGTACTTTAGTAGTATGTCACACCTGAGCAAAATCCGCAGCAATCTTGATTTCCCACTTCACTCCTCAATGCTTACTTGCCAAATTTCGGGACGAAATTTCTTTCAAGTTGGGGATGATGTGACAACCCGAACCCTCAAGGTTAGTGTCGTCCAACCTCGTAACTTTCAATTTGGTATTATTCCTATTGCACTATGGTTCAACCGTATCGCAAACAGGAATCACTATTCGTAATTGCATGTTTGGACCTTAGTTTCTGTTTGGGCCGTATCCTCATTCACACATCGGCTAATGCGAGCTTATGAGCTTATATGCACATACCCGAACCTTAGATGGGCTACATATTCATGGTCGGACTTGCCGAGCCCAAACAAGTCCTACTTTGGGCCGGCTACTAGTTCTACTCCTAATCTAAATCATTGATCTTTTGGTGTGGGCTTAGGCCCAGTTCGGTTGTAACAAACAAACCGCCTAAATCACTATCAATACGTATACGATTAGGATGGTTGTATCATAAATTAAACCCTACTCCCTATCTCTCTTTTATAATTACGTTTGACTGAAGAAACCCCCCCCCCTCACGGACGCAAATTCCCAGTCAATTCACATCTGAATCAAGTAAAGGTTTCGGTTAGTATATGCTTGACATTAATATGATTTTTATTCTTTGTTAAGTATGAGTTGCATGATTGAATTTGATGGCTGGTTGTTGTATATGATCGATGCTGGATAGGGTTTTGTGAAACCAATGAAGTGTGATAGTAATAATAATTGTATTGAATGAGGTGATGAATGGTTAATAAATGATGTCGGAGATTTTTGTGAATCATGTGAGTTAATTAATGAGAAGCATGACAACTGTAACGATGATAAGCATGTGATTAGAACAAGTTAAATTGATTGATATTTTGATATATGTGCACCGCCACTTTTGAAGGTCCAATGAACGTGAAATGCCGGCCACTTTAATTGAAATTGCTTGCATGTGATTTAATATTCATTGTCATAGTTCAATTGTCATAGTTTCATTCAACCAACCAATTGATTCAAGCTTTGTCGTTTAGTGTTTTGTTTCCGCAGGCGGTAAAGAATGAATTGGTTATATATGATAGATAAATGATTTCCTTTGTTTTGATAGGACCGAATCTTTGATTTATCATGTGATGTTTGTAACTAATTTATTTGATCAAATCAATTTAGTAAATGGCTGATGTTAATTTAATAGATTTAAATTTTAATTGGACCTCACAATTTAGCACATGAAATTATGATGTAAGGACCGTTGACTTAGTAATGGCAAAATTGAATGTGATGCCAGGTGTGTGTGCTAGATAGGACCCTTTTCTTAATTGGTGGCTACGGTTTTATCATACGCATGTGACTGTTTTGTTGTGTTAATCACCTAGTGGACCAAGCAAAGGTCCAATAGGGGGACGGCTGGGGTATATCCATAAGAATCATAGTAAGTGATGTGTAATTATGTTGTGTTGAGTTGGGCCGGGTGCTCGTTGGGACTATATGTTTGTCGAGCCGTACATGGTTAATGAACTTTCCTACAATGTGTTTAACGGATTAGACTAGTATACGGAATGATGAGTGCCACAACTTGTATTTTTGTGTACACTAACTGATGAATACATGTGAAACAATATGCACTAAGCTTGTATGCGAACTGACTGTTATGTGCAACTATCATAGGGTTCGATTGATTGTCTCTGTTAAACGTGTAATTAATCTTGCCGAGCAAAACCAAGGTGAGTTCACTGCACTTTTCTCAAGCATGCGTCCCGGTGGTTTGGGACAACTGGTAAACATTTGGAAGGGAAACATTGGGTAAACAACTTAATCGGTTTTGGTTATTGCCTGGAGGGCAATGGGGGTGATTAGTTGATAGCGCTATTAGGTGGGAAACCTCACACCGGGCCGTAAGGACGGGCGTGAACTAATTATCTGGGTATGGCTATGGTTGTTAGATGCACACTCCTCGGATACATATGGGCACTCTCCCTAGGGTATCTAACGAAGGCAACATAGCAATCGGTCGTTAAGGGGTACCCACTCCCCGGATACTTATGGGCACACTCCCTAGGGTATCTAACATGAGCAACATCGTAACGCAACATTAAATCGCATTAACATACATATGGTAACATAACTTGTTAACAAAACCTTGAACTCACCAGCGTAGTCTGACACACTTGTTGCATGCTTGTAGGTAATTATTGAAGGAACTTGGGAGCTTGCCGTTTGATGCTGCTGGAGTGGTCATGGTCATGTTAAACATTTATATTGATTGGGTTTCGACACATTTATACATTTATACTTTTATGCTTCCGCTCAATACTTTGGTTTTGGTTAAACTTTTCAAACGTTATATTTATTTCAATTGGGTATTTCAATACATTATGACTTGTGTTTGATATGATTGGTGGCTCTTTGTTGGATCGTTGCACCTCCAATAGGGACATACCCTAGGTGGTAATTTGGGGGTGTGACAGTTTGGTATCAGAGCCACTGGTTATAGAGAACTCGGTTTTAAAACGTTTTCATAAAACCAGACTATAACCGAATTGATCCAAACGATGACCATGACACTCAGCTTCAGACTGCAAGGTTCGTTCCTCGTTAGCTTATGCTTTATATGCCTAGTAAAAGAAACTATATTTATAGCATGCACGATACGACATGGTAGGCATCATGACACATTGATAGTGTAACGTAACACTTACATCTAGTAAATCCTAATCTTGTTGGTAGTGCTTGTTTTGTGTTGATTGGGGTGGGAGAAACTTCAAACATAAGTTAAGAAGCATCGAGAGGAGCATGCAAACCGCCTTATTATCATGGGTGCACACATAATAATAACGCGCGGTGCATGCAAATCCCAATGAGGCTTAACGAGTGTAAGAGGGGTTCTTCCCTGTTTGTGTATGAACATGGTAGTTAATCGTTCTTAACGTGATAAACCTGAACACTTTCCTCGTTTTCGACCCCTAAATTAGTTCATTTCCATATATAGAAACATGAGTGGACGAGGAAACAGACGTAGCAACTGTTGATTGAAACCTTGTGTGCTTACTCTTTCTGTCATTTTTTTTGTTTTTTTTTTCCTTTCTGCGTTAATACCCTCTTTTGGAACGTTGTGAGTGTGCATTCTTTCGTCTAACTTGCGTTACGTCATCAACTCGACAGGCATGTCTGCACCGTCCGCATCTTTCGACCAATCCCGGGCGCCAGGGAAGGCACCCGCTGCTACTCACTCACCCCCGCGTCAGATGGAGACGCGTGCTGCTTATAGGAAGAGACTCGCACAGGGCGGGGAGTCGTCCTCCCGACCTACGCATGCACTACCAGTTAACTCCCTCAGCGCTCAGGCCGAGTCGGCTGTGAGTAAGGCCCTCCGAGATTATAACCAGATTCTAATAGAACAAAACCAAGTCTTAATGGAGCAAAATCAGAAATTACTAAGAAAGGTTGATACCCAAGGAGGGCGATTGGAAGCTCAAGAGAAGCAGATACAGGAACTTATTAGGAGGACTACTGACTTGAAGGCAGAAGCCCTAAAAGGGCGTGAGGTACAAGGTCTGATAGTGAGAGACGCTCGAGTGGATCATGAAAGGCTTAACTCGCTTGCCGAAAAGATAGGTATGATAGATTGGAGGGTCCATCACTTGGAGGAAGCTCGCTTCGCACCTGAACCTGAGCCAGCCCCAGTCCCGGCACCTCCCGAACCAGAGGCGGAAGGGTCTGATGAAGAGCCCGAAGAGGAGGAGGAAGAGCCGGAGGAGGAGGAAGAAGAGCCAGAGGAGGTCTCGGATAATGACGGAGACGATGATGATGGTAGTGACCTCGGGGATGGTGACGTGGACGACTGACTCGTGTTTCAATCGTTTATCTAGTTATTTTTTTTTCTTTCAGTTGTTTTCGTATAACCAATCATGGTGATTAAAACTTTTGCGAATATTCGATGTAGTGACTTATATGGTTTAATTTGAATGGATTTCTTATTTTATCGTTTAAGGGATATTTCTTGTACTGAGCCGTCACCTTACCTCTTTTTACCCTTGCACCACAAGAGTCACATCTTTGACTCTACGACAGTTACCTTAATTATGGTGAACCTCTCGCTGGCCTTCGTACTATCCGGTGCCTATGGGTTGATGCAATGCCTCTATTGGTTGATGCAATACTCTTGTAAGTTTTGACATGGTCGTTGACATGGACTTGGTTATCTAGGTATCAAGCGGAAAATTCTCTGCAAAAAGAAAATTGTGCGTTCCCTCTCCTCAGTGGGGAATCCTTATCAGTTTAAGATCATCGTAGTGGTGCCGTTGTTGGCATTGTCACAGTCGTGAAAGCCCAGAAGTGTCTACGGAAGGGCTACCCTGCCATACTAGCTCTTGTCACCGATTTGCCGCTTTAAGAAAGGAAGATCGAGTGTCTTCCACTTATCCATGAATTTTCTGACATGCCTCCTGAAGAGTGAGCTGGTTTACTTCCACATTGTTAGGCGGAATTTCAGATTGACCTTATGCAATTTCAGATTCCTTATGGGAAACAGAACTCCCTCAGGTTTGCTAGATACTATCACAGCTTCATCATAGGATTTTCGAAGGTTTCGCAACTTCAACCTCCTTAGCATAGCGGGGAGCTGTGAATTCCTGAGAAATAAAATCGGAGAACATCCTTACAGCTTTTGAAACCCAACCCTACAACACGCGAAGCATCGCTTCTATCCGAGGGTACCGATGATCCAGCAATATACCATGATGGTGTTACGGAGAGGAACTGCACGACCTACAACCTCCGGTGGAAACCGTGGTCATTGGGTTTAAGTGGGAGGCATTACTTGGACGGTACTGAAGGCACCAATTAGACCGATCACAAGGGCCTTCAGTGCACCCTCGTTTCAATGGAGCTAACCATGTGAAGGCATCGCTAGAATGGAACTTCCGAACGAACACGGGATTAGGAGAACTATACCCACGCATCCCTGTAGACGAACCTTATCACTTTCACTTGTCATCGCCGCTAGAAGTGAAGCAGTCACAGTTACACGCGTATGTCGTTTTGCAACACTAACCTTTACCCACCAAACTCTGTTTTGGACAAATGATACACTCGCGCGACCGCAATGTGATGAACCTCCCTGTTGTGCCATGCCGCCATGCACCACTACTGGAAATTACTTCTTGACAACAAATTGGCTGGCCAAATCCTTCGGATGTTTAATGGACCCCTGTTTCGCTCGAATCTTTGTACGAACCTCATTAATTCCCTGTTTCTTTGATTGGCAACTGATAAAACAAAACGCTAATCACCATACCATGATCTCCACCGATCACAAGATTAGCCCCCCCCAGGCGTTGTAAAGTATCTATAGATCGAGTTCGTCGGAACTCACTTCAAGCCATTGTTTTAGATCAATTTTCGGGATGAAAATTCTTTCAAGTAGGGGATGATGTGACACCCCGCGAAAACGCTTAACAAAACTAGCTTCCTCAGCGACTGTTTGCTAAATTTCGGGACGAAATTTCCTTCAAGTTGGGGATGATGTCACACCTGAGCAAAATCCGCAGCAATCTTGATTTCCCACTTCACTCCTCAATGCTTACTTGCCAAATTTCGGGACGAAATTTCTTTCAAGTTGGGGATGATGTGACAACCCGAACCCTCAAGGTTAGTGTCGTCCAACCTCGTAACTTTCAATTTGGTATTATTCCTATTGCACTATGGTTCAACCGTATCGCAAACAGGAATCACTATTCGTAATTGCATGTTTGGACCTTAGTTTCTGTTTGGGCCGTATCCTCATTCACACATCGGCTAATGCGAGCTTATGAGCTTATATGCACATACCCGAACCTTAGATGGGCTACATATTCATGGTCGGACTTGCCGAGCCCAAACAAGTCCTACTTTGGGCCGGCTACTAGTTCTACTCCTAATCTAAATCATTGATCTTTTGGTGTGGGCTTAGGCCCAGTTCGGTTGTAACAAACAAACCGCCTAAATCACTATCAATACGTATACGATTAGGATGGTTGTATCATAAATTAAACCCTACTCCCTATCTCTCTTTTATAATTACGTTTGACTGAAGAAACCCCCCCCCCTCACGGACGCAAATTCCCAGTCAATTCACATCTGAATCAAGTAAAGGTTTCGGTTAGTATATGCTTGACATTAATATGATTTTTATTCTTTGTTAAGTATGAGTTGCATGATTGAATTTGATGGCTGGTTGTTGTATATGATCGATGCTGGATAGGGTTTTGTGAAACCAATGAAGTGTGATAGTAATAATAATTGTATTGAATAAGGTGATGAATGGTTAATAAATGATGTCGGAGATTTTTGTGAATCATGTGAGTTAATTAATGAGAAGCATGACAACTGTAACGATGATAAGCATGTGATTAGAACAAGTTAAATTGATTGATATTTTGATATATGTGCACCGCCACTTTTGAAGGTCCAATGAACGTGAAATGCCGGCCACTTTAATTGAAATTGCTTGCATGTGATTTAATATTCATTGTCATAGTTCAATTGTCATAGTTTCATTCAACCAACCAATTGATTCAAGCTTTGTCGTTTAGTGTTTTGTTTCCGCAGGCGGTAAAGAATGAATTGGTTATATATGATAGATAAATGATTTCCTTTGTTTTGATAGGACCGAATCTTTGATTTATCATGTGATGTTTGTAACTAATTTATTTGATCAAATCAATTTAGTAAATGGCTGATGTTAATTTAATAGATTTAAATTTTAATTGGACCTCACAATTTAGCACATGAAATTCTGATGTAAGGACCGTTGACTTAGTAATGGCAAAATTGAATGTGATGCCAGGTGTGTGTGCTAGATAGGACCCTTTTCTTAATTGGTGGCTACGGTTTTATCATACGCATGTGACTGTTTTGTTGTGTTAATCACCTAGTGGACCAAGCAAAGGTCCAATAGGGGGACGGCTGGGGTATATCCATAAGAATCATAGTAAGTGATGTGTAATTATGTTGTGTTGAGTTGGGCCGGGTGCTCGTTGGGACTATATGTTTGTCGAGCCGTACATGGTTAATGAACTTTCCTACAATGTGTTTAACGGATTAGACTAGTATACGGAATGATGAGTGCCACAACTTGTATTTTTGTGTACACTAACTGATGAATACATGTGAAACAATATGCACTAAGCTTGTATGCGAACTGACTGTTATGTGCAACTATCATAGGGTTCGATTGATTGTCTCTGTTAAACGTGTAATTAATCTTGCCGAGCAAAACCAAGGTGAGTTCACTGCACTTTTCTCAAGCATGCGTCCCGGTGGTTTGGGACAACTGGTAAACATTTGGAAGGGAAACATTGGGTAAACAACTTAATCGGTTTTGGTTATTGCCTGGAGGGCAATGGGGGTGATTAGTTGATAGCGCTATTAGGTGGGAAACCTCACACCGGGCCGTAAGGACGGGCGTGAACTAATTATCTGGGTATGGCTATGGTTGTTAGAGGCACACTCCTCGGATACATATGGGCACTCTCCCTAGGGTATCTAACGAAGGCAACATAGCAATCGGTCGTTAAGGGGTACCCACTCCCCGGATACTTATGGGCACACTCCCTAGGGTATCTAACATGAGCAACATCGTAACGCAACATTAAATCGCATTAACATACATATGGTAACATAACTTGTTAACAAAACCTTGAACTCACCAGCGTAGTCTGACACACTTGTTGCATGCTTGTAGGTAATTATTGAAGGAACTTGGGAGCTTGCCGTTTGATGCTGCTGGAGTGGTCATGGTCATGTTAAACATTTATATTGATTGGGTTTCGACACATTTATACATTTATACTTTTATGCTTCCGCTCAATACTTTGGTTTTGGTTAAACTTTTCAAACGTTATATTTATTTCAATTGGGTATTTCAATACATTATGACTTGTATTTGATATGATTGGTGGCTCTTTGTTGGATCGTTGCACCTCCAATAGGGACATACCCTAGGTGGTAATTTGGGGGTGTGACATAGTAACTTAAATATTAGGGGCTGTGAAATTGATGGGTTAAAGTTGGTATATTCTCATATGCGAATTCTTGATGGTTGGCTATAAATTATTTATTATATGCATGTAAGCTAATAAAAAGAAAAGGTTAAAAACTTAAAGTGTGATATAACATCATTATAATAATGCTATTATATCAATTACGTATAAAACAATAAAGTATAATAAATGAAGAAAAGTTATTTTTGGAGATTTTATTTTTCATTATTGTTTTTTATGCCCTCACAAATTTAGTTTTTTTTTTTTTAATTCTTTGAGACCAATCTGAATGTTGGTGTGTAGATTGCGAGTAGAAGGCTCAACCAGGAAACATATGTGTAGCTTCATTTGATTGGAGTTAACAAATAGTTGTTTTATTAACTTACAGCAGCCATTTTGATGCTCTATTTAGGGTAGAACAAGGGAATTTGTATTGGTAATAGACAACTAGAAACACACCATAATTTTTTTTGCAGTTAATACATATTATTTTGTTAGACTTCTGACATATGAGAATTGAAGTTTTATACCGACTATGCTTTAATAAATGACTTATTCATATACGGCGCACTGTTTATATAAAAAACCTAAAAACAATTGGAACTAGATGTGACTCGTTACAGCTTATACAAGAACTTAACTGTTTTGATTGTTAAATCATGGGCCAAATTATGTCCGTCCCGCTGAAACGCGCGGGTTCCCCACTAGTTATATCAATTACGTATAAAACAATAAAGTATAATAAATGAAGAAAAGTTATTTTTGGAGTGGCATCCAACCCGCAAAAAAAAATCTCATTTTACCTGAATTGTGGGGTATACGAAATATTGTCAAATCTTTTCATCACTTCACTTCTATTTCTTATCCCATCATCACTCCACTCTTGTCACTCATTTTTGTTTTATTAACAATCCACTAGATGAACATTCAAAAAATTCTTGACAAACCAATGAAACGTAGTCTACTTTTTATGTGAAATATATATGTTTAAAAATAAAAATATAGAGTTGTGAAAATTTGATTGGTATGATAAAACCTGCTAAAATCTATTGTATGAAATTTGTTTATTCTCCTTATTTAAATTTGATGTAGTCTTATTTTGTCTCCTAGTTTCTCTTCTGTTGTTCCTTTCTCTATATATTTCGGATAAATATAACTGTTTTACAAATCTTATAGAGATTAACCATATCGTGATTGTGTCCGTGCTAATGATCATAAGATCAATATATGTTATTCTCATATATTCTAATTCACAAAGGTTAACGATAAAGTTTACATGACATGCAAATGTCAATCATAGACTTTACATGTATGCAGGAGCGTAGCTTTCAGAGGGGGGGGGCGAATTTTTCGCTCAGTAGTGTTATGTATGTACGTTTCGTATAAAAAATTTTAGATATATAAGTTTTCGACCCCCGGTTTTATAAAAAAATTACTTATAATAGAATTTTTAGGTTCGGTAACTTCCGACCCCCCGGTGGAAATTTCAAGCTTCGCCACCACATGTATGGTTGTTTCGTGCGTCCTCATTGTTAATTTTAAAGGTGCAAATGTCAATGGTAGACTTCACTAATGGGTCTTGTAATGTGTTTTTGCCCTATGCTTAGTCCTATTTTGTCATAACAAGTCATTTAGATGTTAATGACATGTGTTAGACGATTTGCCCCATTAGGTTATAACAGTTCATTTAGGTGTTAATGAAATACATTACAGGGTTGATTTATAAGGTAAGTGGATTATGGATCTTAAAAGCTCAAGTGAATATGATGATAGAATTTCCAAGTCCACTAGGGGCATAGTTGTAATTTTCATGACAACCCTAATAAGGAAAGTGGTGCATGGCAGCCACCATTTTACAAAGTTTTCTTATTTATTCTAGAGAGAGAAATCCAGAGATAGTGTGGAAGAGATAACCCCACTTTCATGAAGGAGATCTAGCCCTGTGTTGTTTTACTTCATCACAAAGCCTTTGGATGGTAGGGGTTGCTTTTTAGCTAGTTTCAAAGGATTTGAGCTAATGTCTCGGGTTTTCGGATAAAGGTAAGCTTTTAGATATAAAGCTTGTCTAAACGCGAACCTTTATGCATAGGAACATGTTACTATGTTAGTGATGTATTTCGAGGCCGGCGGATTCATAAAGTTGGAATCTTGATGTGTTTCTAGATCCACAACGTTCAGACACCGTTAACAGCCCGATTGAGGGTTTCTTCATGAACAGAACGAAAAGTATGTTAAACGTAATGTTAAGATTAGCGAAATGTTTGCTAGAGCGAAACGTATATTCAGTGAAATGTAATGCCAATCGAAAAGTAAGTTGAATGACAAGTTGGATTCGGCGAAAAATGTAGTGTAGCGAAAAGTTCTTATTGGAACAAAATGACGTCCAAGTGAAAAGTAATTTTTCGCGCAATGTAGTTATTAACAAAAAGTCCTACATTTTGCTTGATTATGGGATCAAAAAATTGATTTGGTTATGTGATATTTGACCAGGTTGACTCTGGGATTCTCGGGTCAAGATCAATCGATAGCTAAGGGTAGAGCAACTATTAAAGTGAATTTCTAGATCCGTTTTTAATTGTTTTGGGGCGGGGTTGTTCATCATTAGTTATGGGTCTTAATAAAAGATAGAACGCTTAAAATAGAATGTGGTTTAACGATTAAAAACATTTTTGGTCGTTAGTTGTAACGACTTGAGGGAATGCTTGCTTGTTAATGATCAACGTAGTGAATTAATGAAAGGATTAATAAAGTTCAAACTAATTAATATAATTGTAACGTAAAGTAATGTAATTTTCACATGATTGAATGGGCGTTAGATACAACTAACAGTATGGGTATGTTGTAACACCCTTGTTATTATTTTAAAGGTTTTCGTATAATTAACGAAAATAAACATGTAATTACGATTGAGTATCCTTAGAAAATACGAGTAATTTAAAATTTTTACAACTTAAAAGTTATCAACATTATATAAATAAGTTCGTCGTTTAAAAGTTACGACGTAACGCCGTGCGGAAGCTTTAATCTCGTGTGTTCGGTTCTTCTTCGAGCTTGATCTTCATCCGGGCACTCTTGGCGATCACCTATGATCAAAACCAACTTAAAAGTTAGCTTTGATAGTTAAATAACAAGTTTAAACAAGTTATATGGGTCAAACAAACAAAATTAAACATTTTTGGGATTCAGGGGGGCGTCGCGCTACGCCTAGCCCCCATTTCGACAGATTGTTGTTTGCTGGTGCTGCAGATTTTCAGCATAACCCGATTTCACGGAAACGAGCATAACTCTCTCGTTTTTAATCCGTTTTACCCGATTCTTTTTCCTACCCGATTCTTTACCGAAGTCATTATTATTGCAACCTTCCCGGTATGCATTTAGACCTTGCTTCATTTTTATATTCCGACTTTGTCCTTGAGTTTGACTGTAACACCCCGTGTTTTGAATGTCAAAGTCAAAGTCAAAGTCCAACTCAAGTTTGACTTCTTTGACTGTAATTAGTCTATCTTATGTTTTTGTATTATGTGGAGTAAGTGTTGTTAGTCCAAGTAATCGAAGTAATCGAATGTTTAATCGACGCGAGACGATTTACGACTGTGAATAGTAGGAGGTAACAATGCGATAAAGTTAACCAATCAATAATCAAGCTACTCGAATCATCAATCGAACTCGAAACTCGAATTATGCGAACTCGGTGTATTTATACGTGTGTGTGCGCCTTATGTGTTACTTGTGCATGTTTACTTTATGTTAAGTGTGGTGATCAATCGAATCGAAACTCAATCGAACTCAATCGAAATCAAAATCGAATATGGAATGTAGATGCTTGTATGTAGATATAGTGGTTGGGATTAAAAGTAATTTGAATAGGAAACTCTATCGTACTCGTATCGTCTTCAATCGAAATCGAAATGTCAGAAATCGTCGCACCGAACGCTCAAAACAGGCTGTGGATCGATCAGGCTCCTAGCCGATCGAACAGCCCAGCCGATCGGACAGACTGTCCGATCGAGCAGGCTGTCCGATCGGGATGCCTGGCCGATCGGCCAGCCCTTTCCTCTTTGGGAAGCCTATAAATAGGCCTGTCATTGTCATTCTTTCCACTTTTGGTAAGAACACTTCAATGTTCTCAAATACTACAACGAAAACTTCAAAAGGACAAGCCATCATACACAAACACATCCTACACAAAGGAAGAAACAATCCACTCGAACAGTCCAACCGATCGAGCCTACCGTCCGATCGAACAGGCTGTCCGAACGGACTGTCCAACCGAACGAACAACCCGTTCGATCGAACCTACCGTTCGATCGACCAGGCTGTTCGACCCATCATCACTTGTTTCCATTTTACACGTCACTCATCGTTATGCTATCAAACCATTCAGGCTAATCCTACTCTCAAGCGCTCCCTTCAATCCATCAATCAATCGCTGTGAGTATACTCGAACCCTTTTTGCTTTAGCACTTTTGGGTGTTACATACGTTACTTATCTAAATCACAATCGATCACACTACTCAATTATTTGAACGTTAACCGATTCGCATATATTACGTGACTAAATGAATGCTTGTTGTTATGTTTACACGTGGAATGCTGTCTACCTGCCTTAACGGCGTAGTACTATAGTTTGGACTCAGCACCCGTTCACACGGGGGTTTTTAAGGACAATTACTTGCATGGATTACGGTGGTAATCATGTATTGCGAACTGTCTCGGACAGTCAACCCGCAGTCACTAGTATCGATAGATCCATGTCGATAATTAACATGCTTCGTTTACTCTGTGTACGTGCTGGTTATGCGTAAACTATTTTGAACTCTATATGCTATAATCAAACTTGTATGCTCACCTTTACATTTTATGTATTGACTTTATTTTAACGTATGTGACAGGCAATTAGGATGCTTATCTGCTAGGAAGGCGAGCTAGGAATAAGCGCCTAGAGCATAGTTGTCTGTAGATCTTGCAGATCGAGTCTCTAGAGGCATTTGAACAATATTTATATTTTTATTTAAATCTGAGTTGTCGGAACAGTATAATTGACTAGATGCTTATCTGTAATAACTTGTTTTATTATTTGGGATACGGTATGGGACGTGTCATTTAAAACTGAATAGTAATGATAGTTGTTATGGAAACTTCTGGACAATCTGTTTCGCTCAGTGCCATGCCCCGATGATTCCGCCATCGGTTGGGGTGTGACATATTGGTATCAGAGCCATAACTATAGGGAATTAGGCTAGACACAACCTAGTCCGGGTCGCTGTCTTAGAGACCTAAACTATAGTTAGGAACCAACAGACCAAGCTTATGTGCTATATTCTAATATTCTTCGCTATCATTGCACTCGAATTTTCAAATAGAGTCAAGCGATTTAGTCGAGATTAGGTGTGAAAGCCGCAAACTCTCGACTAAATTGATTGGTCGATGCTGATTTTATTAATTTATCAATGATTTCCTCATTATTTTCGATAACGAACGAGGAGAATTATACCAAATCAGGAGTGAAATCCATATTTTGATGAATAATCTCCTCAATTTTTCTAAAACAAGGAAGAAGTTGCCAAGCTAGGGGTGAAACCCTAACCTTAACAACTTGTTCCGGATTATTATTTATCTCACCAAAGCCTCGACGGACTCTAACGACCTGAACTCACAAGTATGACCTAGGGAATGCGTGTTGAATGCCCAAGAGTCGAGGCAGGAACGCGATCCCGAAAGTCGAAAAGTGACGACAAGTCTACTGCGAATAGTCGAATCGCTTTGGGTAGTCGATGTCTAGTAGCCGCAGACACTCCATTTCTCGACTTTATGCGTTTCGATTCTGAGCCCGCAACTGCCGACTCTGATGATTCGTTTATTTTATGTGCTTTATATGTAATTACCTGTTTATGTGTTACTTTGGGTTTTGATCTAACGCCTTCTGTTTCCGCGAAACACACAACACACTACACAACGCTAACAAGTCGCTGCAATTTTAGGCAATATTATGCTACGATTATACTATGCTACTCGACACGCTATACGACTATACGATGCTACTCGATATGCTATACGCGACTAATATATACGAACGACACGCGAGCTTTAAATGACAGGTTTCTGTATTCTGACTGCCTCTGTGATTAAATGTGTATGTGTTTCTGTGATTTTGTGATTCGGTGCTTAGGAGCTTCTGTGATTCTGTGCTCTATGTGCTTCTGTGTTTCTATGATTACGTGAATCTGTGGTTTGTGCCTGTGTGTTTATGTGATTCATGCCTTATCGTGTTCCTGAGCTTTAGTAAGTAGAAGACGTGTGAGGTGAGATTCGATTGTTGTGTCTGAGACCTACGACGATGTCTGTTGCAGACCATATCGTCATCTGGACACCGAACCCCTCTTACCCACCAAGAGAAGAGAGACAAGCGTCTCGCTGCTATCATCGCCAAGCAAGTGGCAAAAGCTATGAGCGAGGTGTATGAAAACGTCAGCAAATCATCTGAGGAGTCACGAACCGATGCTCCTAAAGATGCTAACAAGACCGTTTTCAGTTTCAAACAGTTCAAGGCATGCAGACCAAAAGAGTTTACCGGAGAAGATGGCCCTACCGCCATGTTTCAATGGTTTGATTCGGTTGAAGTCACTCAGCGCCAAAACGGCTGTCCTGAGAATCTCCGTACCCTCAATGCGACCGGTGTCTTCCAGTCCCGAGCTCTAGACTGGTGGACGGCCGAACGAAACAAATGCGGGAATGATGCAGCTTATGAGCTAACTTGGGAAGAGCTGAAGGCCATCATGATGGACGAATTCTGCCCTCCCCATGAACGCCAAAAGCTAGAGGACGAGTTTTGGAACATCAAGCAGAAGGACGGAGACAACGCTGCTTTAACTGCTCGTTTCAAGCAGCTTAGTATTATCTGTCCCGATCAAGTCAAGACTCCAGACATGGCCATCAAGAAGTACATTCGAGCTCTACCTGATTGTGTAGCCGACTTTGTTCATGCCTCCAAGACATCATCAAATGAGGAGACTTACTTGCTTGCCGCCGAGATCAATGACAAGCGGGTAAAGTCTGGTTTCTGTGATAAGTCATCCACATCTCTGCATCAAGCTACTACTGCACCGACCACCGACACCTCCACTGCTCAACCATCCAGGTCATCACGTCGCAAGAAGCACAACAACAGCAGCTCCAGCAACAAGAACTATGTCGTCACAACAACTGCTACCCCTCCGCAAGTCGTACCGACTCAACAACAGTCTCACCACCGACCAGCTCCAGTGACCAATGCACCGCCAGCAAAGCGTGCTTACAAAGGTCCCCACCTGCTCTGCCCAACATGCTCATATCATCATCCGGTGGGATCGCCTGTCATTTCTGCGCTCACTGCAACCTCTACGGTCATTTCACTGTGAACTGCCGCTATGGTCCCCGTAACACCGCAGCTCCTGCCGCCGCTCATCAAGCTCTACTCCCAGCCCCTCAAGGCCAACCCGTAGCTCAAGCACCCGCGGTCAATGCTCGAGTCTGCTTTGCATGTGGTGATCCTAACCACTTTGCCAACATGTGCACAAACAGGGTTGTGAAACAAGAGCCCCAACAGCAGCAGCAGCAACAAGCAGCCCGTGCCAGAACCTTCAACATCAATGCTCGTCAAGCCCAGGCTGACAATAACGTGGGTAATGGTACGTTCCTCGCGAATGGTATTTATGCATCATGTTTGTTTGATACTGGAGCCGATAACTGCTTTGTGTCGTTTGAATTCGAGAAGCTCCTTAGTCGTAAGCGTTCTTATCTCCCCTCGTCATTCGAAGTTGAAGTCGCTACTGGAAGAACTGTCGCCGTTAATTCTATTCTCCGTGATTGTACTCTCGAGCTCAACAATCACATCTTCCCAATCGACCTTATTCCTATGCAGCTCGGAAGCTTCGACATCATAGTAGGCATGGACTTTCTTCGTGAAAACCATGCTGAAGTTGTGTGTTTTGATAAGATGATTCGATTCTCGCTCGCTAATGGTGATCTATTATGTGTGTACGGTGAAACAGCTTCGAAAGGTCTCAAACTCATGTCATGCATCCAAGCTAGCAAGTATCTCCACAAGGAATACAGAGCTTTCTTGGCCAACATTGTAGTAGCGGAGAAGGAAAAGAAAAGGAAGGCCGAAGTCAAAGACGTTCCAGTGGTCCGTGAATTTCCTCAGGTTTTTCCTGATGATTTTCCTAGACTACCACCAAGTCGTGATATCGACTTTCGTATCGACCTTATTCCTGGAGCTAACCTTGTGGCCAAAGCCCCTTATCGACTCGCGCCATCCGAAATGTGGGAACTCTCGAACCAACTCCAGGAGTTTAAACAAGGCTTTATTCGCCCGAGCACTTCTCCTTGGGGCGCGCCAGTCCTTTTCGTTAAAAAGAAGGATGGGTCGTTCAGGATGTGCATCGATTATCGGGAGTTGAATAAGCTAACCGTCAAGAACCATTACCCTTTGCCTCGAATCGATGACTTATTTGATCAGCTGCAAGGTGCCAAGTGTTTCTCGAAGATCAATCTACGTTCAGGCTATCATCAATTGCGCATTCAAGAGGAAGACATCCCCAAAACCGCTTTTCGAACTCGATATGGCCATTACGAATTCGTTGTTATGCCTTTTGGTTTAACTAACGCACCCGCGGTTTTCATGGATCTGATGAATCGCGTGTGTAAGCCATTTCTAGACCGTTTCGTCATCGTGTTCATCGACGATGTCTTGATCTATTCCAAGTCGAAAGCCGAACACGCGCAACATCTACGTTTGGTTCTCGAACTACTCCAGGGGAACTAACTCTATGCCAAGTTCTCCAAGTGCGAATTCTGGCAACAGGAGGTTCAACTTCTGGGTCACATCGTTAATAGTCAAGGTATTCATGTTGATCCCGCGAAGATTGAAGCAGTTAAGAGTTGGATTACGCCTAAGAACCCGTCCGAAGTTCGTTCTTTTCTCGGACTAGCGGGCTATTATCGACGATTTATCGAAGGATTCTCTAAGATCGTTGTACCGCCCTTTTGTTTGGGGAACCGAACAAGAGTCTGCCTTTCAAACCCTCAAACATATGCTTTGCAACGCTCCTATTCTCACATTGCCCGACGGAAACAATGATTTCATTGTCTATTGTGATGCTTCCAACCTTGGTCTTGGCTGTGTTCTCATGCAACAGGACAAGGTTATAGCTTACGCATCTCGTCAGCTCAAAATCCACGAGAAAAACTACACAACCCATGATCTCGAGCTAGGCGCAGTTGTTTTTGCATTGAAGATATGGCGACACTACCTGTATGGTACCAAATGTACGATCTTCACCGATCACAGGAGTTTACAACACATCTTCAATCAAAAGGAACTTAACATGCGTCAACGCCGATGGGTAGAACTTATTAGCGATTACGACTGTGTGATTCGTTACCACCCAGGCAAAGCAAATGTTGTTGCCGACGCGCTCAGTAGACGGGGTTATTTGCTCAGTATTCGCAATACCCAAGCCCATCATAATCTCGAAACCCTTATCCGCGAAGCCCAGCATGCTTGTTTTAATGAACGCACTTTGAAGAAAGAGAGGACCTATCACGATGGAGCTCAGCTTGTAAGCAAAGCAAATGGGATTTTCTATTATCTGGATCGAATTTGGATCCCTAAGCGGACCGATTTACGAAAGATTATAATGGACGAAGCCCACAAATCCCGGTATTCTATTCATCCCGGTGCCGATAAAATGTGCCAGGATCTTCGTTACAAGTACTGGTGGCCGGGCATGAAAAGGGATATTGCTCTCTATGTTGGAAGTTGCCTAACTTGTGCGAGAGTTAAGGCTGAACATCAGCGACCTTCTGGCTTACTTGAACAACCTCCAATCCCCATATGGAAGTGGGAGAGTATAGTTATGGATTTCATAACCAAACTTTCGCCCACGCCATCAGGTCACGACAGCATTTGGGTCATAGTTGATCGTCTAACCAAATCAGCCCAATTTTTGCCAATCCGGGAAGACTACAAGGTAGAACGACTAGCCCGAATCTACACTGACAAGATCATTTGTAATCATGGCACGCCTCGCGACATCATTTCAGACCGTGATGCTCGGTTTACTTCACGATTGTGGGAAACGTTTCAAGCAGCTCTTGGTACGTTGCTTAACCTGAGTATCGCATTCCATCCTCAAACCGACGGACAGACTGAAAGAACGATCCGTACTCTTGAAGACATGCTCCGTGCGTGTGTCATAGACTTCGGTGGTAGTTGGAACAAATACCTACCGTTAGTCGAATTCTCGTACAACAATAGTTATCATGCCAGCATCCAAATGGCGCCATTCGAGGCCTTATATGGAAGAAGATGTCGATCGCCTATTGTATGGCACGAGATCGGTTACTCGCAATTAACCGGTCCCGAATTACTACAAGAAACGACTGACAAAATCCTCCAGATTCGAGACAACTTGTCGAAAGCCAGGGATAGACAAAAAAGTTACGCCGATAGAAGACACAAGCCCCTTGAATTTGACGTTGGCGACTACGTACTCTGAAAGGTATCACCTTGGAAGGGTGTGGTCAGATTCGGCAAGAAAGGGAAACTAGCACCTCGATATGTTGGACCTTTTAAGATTCTGGAAAGGATCGGAAAAGTCGCCTACAGACTCGAACTACCGGAGGAACTTAGTTACGTCCACCCGACTTTCCATGTGTCAAACCTCCGAAAATGCCAAGCTGATCATGATCTGATTGTACCTCTCGACGACCTTCAAGTAAACGAAACGCTGCATTTTGTGGAAAAGCCTGTCGAAATCATGGATCGCCAAACCAAGCAACTCAGACGCTCGTGCATCCCTATCATGAAAGTCCGATGGGAAGGCAAACGAGGCGCGGAGTTTACTTGGGAACTCGAAAGCGACATGAAGGCTAAGTACCCGCAGTTGTTTAAATAAAGATCTGAAGCGAGAAATTGGTAAAATCATTCACGGTGCTGTGCAGCTTCGAGCCTAATTTCGGGACGAAATTCCCTAAACAAGGAGAGGCTGTAACACCCCGTGTTTTGAATGTCAAAGTCAAAGTCCAAGTCAAGTTTGACTTCTTTGACTGTAATTAGTCTATCTTATGTTTTTGTATTATGTGGAGTAAGTGTTGTTAATCCAAGTAATCGAATGTTTAATCGACGCGAGATGATTTACGACTGTGAATAGTAGGAAGTAACAATGCAATAAAGTTAACCAATCAATAATCAAGCTACTCGAATCATCAATCGAACTCGAAACTCGAATTATGCGAACTTGGTGTATTTATACGTGTGTGTGTGCCTTATGTGTTACTTGTGCATCTTTACTTTATGTTAAGTGTGGTGATCAATCGAGTCGAAACTCGAAACTCAATCGAAATCGAAATCGAATATGGAATGTAGATGCTTGTATGTAGATATAGTGGTTGGGATTAAAAGTAATTTGAATAGGAAACTCTATCGTACTCGTATCGTCTTCAATCGAAATCGAAATGTCAGAAATCGTCGCACCGAACGCTCAAAACAGGCTGTGGATCGATCAGGCTCCTAGCCGATCGAACAGCCCAGCCGATCGGACAGACTGTCCGATCGAGCAGGCTGTCCGATCGGGATGCCTGGCCGATCGGCCAGCCCTTTCCTCTTTGGGAAGCCTATAAATAGGCCTGTCATTGTCATTCTTTCCACTTTTGGAAACCCTCTGACCGACCAGCTCGTGCTCCCCTTCTTTTCTCAGATTTCTTCCGATTTCGGTAAGTTTTCATCCTAAATCTTGTACTTTCTTGATCAATACACACTCCTAAACTTTTCTATCTTTCAAATCTTGATTTCTAACCGTGAAATCATTAAGATCTAAGGATTCTAGGGTGATGTCATCATTGTGTTCTTCAAGAACTTCATGTTTTGGCCTCAATCCACCAAGAATCACTTGGATCTAGCCGATTTCCACATAAACAAACTAAGATCTATCACAGATCTAAACATTTACATAGTGTGAAGGATTGAAAGATGGATTTTCCAACTTTCTTTCAACTCTTTTACACTCAATGCCTTCAAACCGGTAGAAACGGAGCTTGACCCAACTCACCAATCATTCCAATGGTCAAGTGGTTCAAGATTCGGATTCTATCTACGAGATTCACCGACTTCGGGTTAAACTATAAACTCCGCTCCGAACCGTTCACCGGCCGGACTTGGGTGATTCCTGTTCGAGCAGGGGAAACAAGTAAGAACTAAGGTGCCATGGTTCAACTCGTTGTCAAAATATCTCAATATAACGTCAAACAAACAAAACAGTCAAGTGTTAGACGAACAGGCCGACCAGGTCAGGATGCTGACCGATCGAACAGGCTGCTCGAACGAACAGCCCAACCGATCGGACATGTCAGCCGATCGACCAGGCCAGCCGATCGGCTAGCACATGGCCCCACACTTTGACAATTTCATGATGTATAGTATTGAACGAGGTGATGTTCGATCGAACGAGCTGTTCGATAACATTACTCATCAGATCATGAGATACTATGCTTTAACCCTTAATCGATTTTGCAACTCGTTCGACGTATTGGAATGCCACCCGATCGAACATGATGTCCGATCAGGTGACATCCTGCTGAGGACCTACTACTGAAGCGTCTAACCGATCGGTTAAGCCGACCGATCGAACGGCCCGTTCGATCGATCGACCTGAAAGGTAAGAACACTTCAATGTTCTCAAATACTACAACGAAAACTTCAAAAGGACAAGCCATCATACACAAACACATCCTACACAAAGGAAGAAACAATCCACTCGAACAGTCCAACCGATGGAGCCTACCGGCCGATCGAACAGGCTGTCCGAACGGACCATCCAACCGAACGAACAACCCGTTCGATCGAACCTACCGTTCGATCGACCAGGCTGTTCGACCCATCATCACTTGTTTCCATTTTACACGTCACTCATCGTTATGCTATCGAACTATACAGGCTAATCCTACTCTCAAGCGCTCCCTTCAATCCATCAATCAATCGTTGTGAGTATACTCGAACCCTTTTTGCTTTAGCACTTTTGGGTGTTACATACGTTACTTATCTAAATCACAATCGATCACGTTACTCAATTATTTGAACGTTAACCGATTCGCATGTATTACGTGACTAAATGAATGCTTGTTGTTATGTTTACACGTGGAATGTTGTCTACCTGCCTTAACGACGTAGTACTATAGTTTGGACTCAGCACCCGTTCACACGGGGGTTGTTAAGGACAATTACTTGCATGGATTACGGTGGTAATCATGTATTGCGAACTGTCTCGGACAGTCAACCCGCAGTCACTGGTATCGATAAATCCATGTCGATAATTAACATGCTTCGTTTTCCTCTATGTACGTGCTGGTTATGCGTAAACTGTTTCGAACTCTATATGCTATTATCAAACTTGTATGCTCACCTTTACATTTTATGTATTGACTTTATTTTAACGTATGTGACAGGCAATTAGGATGCTTATCTGCTAGGAAGGCGAGCTAGGAATAAGCGCCTAGAGCATAGTTGTCTGTAGATCTTGCAGATCGAGTCTCTATAGGCATTTGAACAATATTTATATTTTTATTTAAATCTGAGTGTCGGAACAGTATAATTGACTAGATGCTTATCTGTAATAACTTGTTTTATTATTTGAGATATGGTATGGGACGTGTCATTTAAAACTGAATAGTAATGATAGTTGTTATGGAAACTTCTGGACAATCTGTTTCGCTCAGTGCCACGCCCCGATGATTCCGCCATCGGTTGGGGTGTGACATTGACGTTTTACAAAAATGACCCGTTAAGGGACATATTTGCATTTTCCGGGTTCGAGTTTAAGTACACCCCCTCCCAATGCATATCTTAATCATTTCACATGTTTTGCATTCTCCGGGTTCGAGTGTAAGTACACCCCCTCCCAGTGCGTACTTTAATCGTTTTACATGTTTGCATTCTCCGGGTTCGAGTGTAAGTACACCCCCTCCCAGTGCGTACTTTATTCGTTTTACATGTTTCTTTGTCCCTTCACTCGGGCTCATTATCCTAATATAATACGCTTCCGTCATTCGGATGTGCATTTACATTATTATGTTTTGCTTATCTGATTCATTTGAGTACTTTTTAATTTGTCCCACTCACCCCGTCCTTACTACATTGGATGTAAGCATGTCCATCATAAAAAGTTCATGGTATCATGTGTTCACTACCTACTTGGCCAGAGTAGGCGATCAACACAAGACATACATGACCCTTTTATAACTTTCACATCACACCCCATGTAAGTAACACCTCTATTTATTTCTCTTGGAAATAATATCCTGAATAGGTATTCTATTCAGGTTTTTCCAAGTTTTCAATCTATATATGCAACTATCAGTTTCTACGTATTTGTTGCATATTTCTATTCATGCAATAATTTAAACGTGCACCTGGTAAATGCTTGCCCTAACGGGCTTTCTTGCCGTTACTTATTTGCGATCGCTATGAGATTTAGGTCCTTGATGAGTATGCTCTTATTGTCATATCTCGGACCGTTCCATCATCATATCCACAATTCGTTTAACTCTCGTCATCTTCATATGCGAGTGTCCTTCAACTAAGACATTTGCAACAGTTAGTAATTTCAACATTAATGGATGCCCGTATTATAATACAAGACATTTCTACTATACGCATCAACACGTGTAATTTCATTGACTATATCTACTCTATAATGTTTTTATTGGTATAACGTGTATTACACGATAACCACGTGTGTTGTTCTCGACACTTCACATGCTAGATCATTAATGTATTGAATGACTTACCGGATTTTGCGATCAAGCCTTGAACCGAACACTTTATTCTTTTAACCTTGAGCTCTAATTACCAACTTGTAACACCCTTGTTATTATTTTAAAGGTTTTCGTATAATTAACGAAAATAAACATGTAATTACGATTGAGTATCCTTAGAAAATATGAGTAATTTAAAATTTTTACAACTTAAAAGTTATCAACATTATATAAATAAGTTCGTCGTTTAAAAGTTACGACGTAACGCCGTGCGGAAGCTTTAATCTCGTGTGTTCAGTTCTTCTTCGAGCTTGATCTTCATCCGGGCACTCTTGGCGATCACCTATGATCAAAACCAACTTAAAAGTTAGTTTTGATAGTTAAATAACAAGTTTAAACAAGTTATATGGGTCAAACAAACAAAATTAAACATTTTTGGGATTCAGGGGGGGCGTCGCGCTATGCCTAGCCCCCATTTCGACAGAATGTTGTTTGCTGGTGCTGCAGATTCTCAGCATAACCCGATTTCACGGAAACGAGCATAACTCTCTCGTTTTTAATCCGTTTTACCCGATTCTTTTTCCTACGCGTCCGTAATTTAATTCTCCATCTAATGGAGTTAAAATCCAACATCCGGATAAAAAATTGGACTTTTAAGTCTTCGGCTTATTACCCTTTTTACTAAATTTTGACCCGATCGCAATTTTATCAAACAAACATGTTGTTTGATTCTAAATTTCTCATCATTTCCATGTTGCTTATCATATTAGATTCAAATCACGGTTTATATACATTCTTAATTCCGTTTTTACTTAGATGGTTAATTGACCCGTTAAGGGCTTTTAAGCACTTTTACACATAATTCACACCCATTTATTCCTAGCATCTTATTTCCACATTATTTATCAAATGATCTTCCATCAAAACTATATTTGTGATGGGTTTAATGTGGCGATTTATATAATCCGAGTTTTACCCCTCGGATTATCATTTTACGTGATTGACCCGTTCATAGGCATTTGACCCCCAAGGTTTATGCCTACGACTCTTACATATGTCTAAGAGTTACATAATGATAATACTAGTATCTAAACGACCTCTAAGGGTCGTTTGCCCGATTTACCTATCAAGGGCATTTTCGTCAACTTATTTCCCCCTTTACGACATAGATCCCTTTGCTAAGGTATTTGACCAACATTGCATTTTTAACTATAAATCTATATATATGCGTACCTGGCTCGAGTCAACATAGAGACCCGTTTTATACCTCGCGTTAATTAACCAATATTCTATGGCGTCGCAATTATCCAATTGGCTATTCGCTCCTGATAACATACGACTTGACAACCTCATTAGTCGATATCGTCAAATGGTGTTATCATTACCATTTGACCCGTTTGGACTATAAGACCAAACATTTACATAAATTAGAATAAAAGCATGGTTTTAAATTTCCAAATTCATCCATTTGCCCCATTTACCATAAACCATAGTTTTTATCATTTATACTCGTTCCGACTTGTATCAATGGTGTCGGAACCCTCATTTCGGATATTACCTCATTCGCATTTATAGTCTATAAAACACACACGTGTCCTACAAAAGGGTGTAAGTTTTACTTACCTCGTGTCCGAGCTACGCTTTCCTTTTCCTTCTTGATTTGTTTGACCCGTTTCTTCCCAAGCCTCCACCTTGCTCGTTAAGTGTCAAACTATCGTCATCATTCAAAGGTGGTTAGATTAGTCATTAATAATCACGACTATTCCACCTTACGTATTTTCTATGTCGAACTACCGTTCGACTTCATTTTTTTATTAATTCAATTTATTAAAAGTTAACCACTTTTGATCGCATGATTTACACAATTAAGTCTAATTCAACGTGATGCTTAGAACCCTTATCACTTCACATTTCACATAATTGGCCATATTATTCAAATGCGCATTTCACTCGAAATTTCAACATTTAGCTTTCTCTTAGGCATTATATCAAATACCTAGTGAGCATTCTTTTATAAAATTTAACAATCAAACTTATGGCTACCTATCTTGCCAATTTCAACATCTTTTACTAGAAAATCATCAAATTCATGGTTCGATGTCAAGATTAACTTCATAAAGTTTATGTCACACCCCAACCACGTAGAACATACAAAACGTGGCGGAAACGTCGGGGAGTGTTGTAACAGAATCAATTGTTTCAAATCCATGGCAAATGAAGTTTCGTTTTATAAATCAAACACGAAAGTTTACATTGTCTAAACAAGAATCAAAGTGTACATAACATAAATTAACTAGTTCTTGTCTCGTTTTAAGTCACTAAGGCACAGGTCCGCCTAAGTATGTCTTGATAAGTCCTATGCATCATCTCCTGAAAACACATGTGAAAATAGGTACGTCAGCATAAAAATGCCTGTGAGATACATTGGTTTTGTGAAAACGAAATTCATGACTTATGCTTGAGAAAATGTTTAGTCATGAACCTCGTATTTTGCTTTGTCTTGTAAATCATTTGAAAAACGGTAAGATCAAATGATATGTATAAATAAGAAGACACTGTATGGTTAAACGGATAACCATGTAAAATGTGTTTGCATAAGATAAGTTGTTTGTAAAACAATGTCTCGTGAAAAGCGTGTTATTTGTATGAAATGTTCTATGTCTCAAATTGAAATGATTTAAATAACGCTACGATATGTAATACCATACAAACACTTATATATAGGAAGTACCAGCGGCGTATCCACCATGCTTGTATCATATTACACACGCCTCGTTACTTAATCACTTACTCAAACCAAACCATCAAGATGAAATGTTTATCAACGGTAGAAATGTTTATGTATAGTCAAATGTCTATTGTCAACTGTAAGTCATGTCAACGGATACAACTGGTTTACACGGTTCAATGGTTACAAACGGTTCAAAATGTAGTGTAATGTGTTCATATGCTGGATGAGCATATGCAACAGATATGCAATGTGAAACAATGTACTACGTATGCACACAATGGGCTTACGTAGCATGAAATGTATTGTAGAGTACAACGGTTCAAAATGTAGAATAATGTGTTCATATGCTGGATGAGCATATGCAACAGATATGCAATGTGAAACAATGTACTACGTATGCACACAATGGGCGTACGTAGCATGAAATGTATTGTAGAGTACAACGGTTCAAAATGTAATATACTGTGTTCATATGCTGGATGAGCATATGCAACAGATATGCAATGTGAAACAATGTACTACGTATGCACACAATGGGCGTACGTAGCATGAAATGTGATGTAAAGCAATGTACTAAGTACGCATACAATGGGCATACATAGCATAAACACAATGAAATCATGTACTATATATGTACTATCGAACATAGCAGTATATGATGTGAAAACCGGAAAGCATGAAAGTAGCATGTAGGCACATGTGTTTCACCCCAAAACAGTTTGGAAAACAGTAAAAGAGGGGTTCAATGTACTCACCTGAGATTGCTTTGAGTTCCTTGTAAAATAACCAGATAATGCTAAAGATCACGGAATATCAACGGCACCTAATAGGTAGCTTATGTTAATATACCGGCCCAAATCGGAAGGATCGGACAGTACGCGGGTTCGAAAAACCAAACGAGTATGGAGACTCGTGTAATATGGTTTAACAAAGCCTACATACTAAAATGAAACTTAACCTAAGTGCTTACGGTCCATCATGACCCGTTTAGGTAGCTTATGCCACCTTACGCGTCGTTCGCGTAGAACGCGTCTGGAACGCCTAACATCGTGACCACAAGGTATAACCTCGGAAGGTTATAGCTATGGTCACCTAATGTGTTTGGTCAGGTCCTAATGACCGACAAAATGGGTCGGATTCGAAAGCATAAGCGATGGTTTAGATCGCTTACCTTACGACCCTATATAAGCACTAAACTAAAAGTGACGAGCTAAGCATGTTAGAACATGCTTAACTAAGTTTGAAAACAGGTTTGACATCAAAACAAACGGCTTTGATGCTCACGAGTAGTTTGGTTACAAAATATGCAAGAATGCACATTTTGGCCGAAACTACGACTCGTCACTGAGCCTAGATAACGTGGTGATCAGTAGTTATGGTCACTATGGACCATAACCATCGTGATCACGCTCACGTTATGAAGTTCCATGAACTTCGCATCGACCATAAGCTGGTCAATGCAGAAAGTCAACAAAACGTTGACTTTCGGACTCGAAAAGCGAATAAAAGAGCGAAAGAAGACTTATGGAGGGTCCCCGAGTGCAAATCAAGATCAAACAGCTCAGGTATGAAACAATGGTTTCAACTTAGAGCTTTAGGATCTGATTTTGTGATTTTTACACTAAAGGGGGGGGGGGTATTTATAGGAAAAGTGGAACCGTTAGGATCGTTTTATCGAATATCGAGCCTTGATCACGTGCGTACATGTGTCCAGTGGATAAGTTCAGTGAACTTGACTCTTGGCTCTTCATTGGGTGAAAAGGCATTGCCCCTTGATCGAACGAAAGGCCAGATTCTGCATTAAATGCAAAAATCTTTCTGTCAGACATCCCCACGCGGCCCGCCTCACATTTGGGCAAAACTCACGCGGGCCGCCTGGCCCTCTCTGATCTGCACCACTTGCAGAATTTACACATTTGGTCCCTGTTGCGTGTTTAAGCTATTTCCAGCCCTTCTAAGACCTGTAAAGCCATCTTTAAGGCCCTAAAATGATGCCTAAACATTGGGGACATGAAACATGCCCAAAAATATGTCGGATGTCGGTTCGTTTGGCCGTACGATCGCGATGTTCGCTTAATTACGACGAAATGCGCATAAGCGTGAAAGACGATCCAAATGACGCGACGAATGGATTTTTCTCATGCCAAACACTAAGGCATAATATAAGGATGCTTACATAAATTTTTGGATGTCCGGATGTATTCAGAACGTAAGTTATGCGCGAAAGTGCAAACTTATGCACTTTTTGACACTTTTAGTCCCTGAATGATCCAAAAGTTTGTTTTAGCATACCAAACCCCTCAAAGCCTATTTCTAAGCTATGTAAAGGATATTTATGGTATGTTTAACTTATGGACATGTTCCGGAATGTCCGTTACAGTTCAAATTGGCATACTTTCGCAGTTTGTCAAGTTTAGTCCCTGTAAGCGAATTAACTTGTTTTTGCTATACCCAAGCCTTCAAAACTTATTTCTAAGTTATGTAAAGGTTATTTAAGGTATGTTGAGTATATGTTGATGTTCCGGAGTATTCGTCGCATTAAACTGAGTACGTTTACGCACCAGTTTGCGTATAATGCTCTAGAAAGCAATGTAGAGTTTGAAATTGAACAATAATTGATATGTGCAAAACGTACACATATTTATACAAGATCCCAAGTATGAAATACAATATTTCATCGGCTTGGTATTTGTTTGATGGTCGCGGTGACACAGGTGTCACAGTCTCCCCTACTTTAGGAAATTTCGTCCCGAAATTTATTCGTAGGAGTCTATTTGTGAATTTGCCAAATAACCACCAATGATATGTAAGGCAATATCTTGTCATTTCCTTAACGGTCATTCTTCCGAAACGAAAATGAACAGACGGGTCATTTTCAATGGTTGCTTCATCAGAATTGGAAATGAAGTATTACACAACGGATATTCATTTCCTCAACGGATAATCTTCAGAAACGAAAATGAACTAACGGAGTCATCTTCAACGGTTGCTTCCTCAGAGTTGGAAATGAAGTATTACACAACGGATATTCATTTCCTCAACGGATAATCTTCAGAAACGAAAATGAACTAACGGAGTCATCTTCAACGGTTGCTTCCTCAGAGTTGGAAATGAAGGATTACACAACGGATATTCATTTCCTCAACGGATAATCTTCAGAAACGAAAATGAACTAACGGAGTCATCTTCAACGGTTGCTTCCTCAGAGTTGGAAATGAAGGATTACACAACGGATATTCATTTCCTCAACGGATAAATCTTCAGAAACGAAAATGAGCTAACGGAGTCATCTTCAACGGTTGCTTCCTCAGAGTTGGAAATGAAGGATTACACAACGGATATTCATTTCTTCAACGGATAATCTTCAGAAACGAAAATGAACAAACGGGGTCATCCTCAACGGGTATTCTTCAGATTTGGAAATGAAGGATAAACAGATATTCATTTCCTCAACGGATAAATCTTCAGAACGAAAATGAACAAACGGAGTCATTTTCCTCGACGGGTATTCTTCAGATTTGGAAATGAAGGATAAACGGATATTCATTTCCTCAACGGATATTCTTCAGAAGTGAAAAATGAATAGCTAGTTCATTTTTCCTCAACGGATGCTTCATCAGAATTGGAAATGAATAGGGTTAACTCTAGACACATGACAGAACTTGCTGTGATTTCTGTGCACTAAATTCCATAATTATGTATGCATCCATAATTACGTAATCCCTTGCACAGTCCGCACAGTTTGTTTTGTAATGTTTTGGGGAAGGATATCAAACTTGTGACGAGGGTGACTAGACTTCCATCGGTTCCTTTTAATTAGATCGATAGGGGATCCTCTTGGTTAGGCCACCAAGGAGTCCTTTCAGCTATATCATCACATGATATCCCTAACCAGATTTTTGGATGAATCTGTTTAGCTAGACCACTCAAGGGGTCTAATTATGAAGTAGTACTTTATAATCCGAGGGACTTAACTATAACATAGAAGTCCATTGAGGATTTTAAGTAATACCTTTGGGCATCCTACTATGAATCTCTTGTACACGGATATGTAAGATTCTACGAAGATTTGGATAACATAATTTGGATCACACAACAATACATAAGGAAACACATAAGCACATAGTCACATAATTGTTTAATTTGATCATAATTTGTTATTAACTTGTTATCGATTGAATACGGATATGGAAACCTGTCGACGGATCTCAATATCACTGGAATCTATCTGAGAAGATAGAAAGATCTCCCAAAATTCGATTTTTGATTACAAGGAATCACCACATTCGAATGAAGGTATACAACAATTAAAGACTTACGGGAAATTCCTAGGTACCCTATTAAGGATTTATAGTGGTACCTTGGGTATTCGTCTTGTGTTGTAACCTGCGCCTTGTACTTCGTTTCCTTAGAATAAACGGGTACTTAGGAATTCCGTGGAAGACGCAAGCGATTATAGAATGGGAGAATTTTGGGGGTAGTTTGTTCTTCAAGGAATACGGTTCCTTGATTGTCGGTATTGCAAGGGATATGTCGTTTATATATGCAACCATAGAAATACATCGCAATATAAATGAAAGATTTATTTATAAACAACGATATCAACTGTTCCTTGGATCTTGACAACAAAAGAAACTTAATACATAAGACATGATTATTTCTAAACGATGTTGTCTTCTAGTCAGTCGGGTGATCATCCTTGTGCTGGATTTGCATTAGCAAGCTTTGGGCAATTTCTTCGGAAATGACCCATCTCGCCACAGTTGAAACAAGGACCTGGTAGGAAACGACCTTGAGCGGGATTGTTGCCAGCTTAGTTTGATGCAGCTGCAGCTGGGCAGATTCTTGTCGTATGGCCTATGAGTCCACAAGTTTGGCATTTGCGGCACTGTACATTGGCGTGATGATGGAGGCTACATTGGTGGCACAAGGGTGCAGTTCCATTGTATGGTTTTCTAGCAGGGGGTTGAGCTGGTTGGTTGGGGACGACTTGACCATTGTGAGCGACCACGGCGAAGTTCTGAGAAGCCTTTCGCTTCCTTGACTTCTTAGGAGATTCAGTCTGTTCATCCATGGTCTTTGATTCCTCGATTGGGTTCGATTCCCCGGCCGATTTCTTGTCACCTTTTCGAAAAAGTTTATGCTTTCTGATCTGCGATTCAGTCAAGGTTGCAGATAGCTCAATGGCCTGACGGAGTGTGGTAGGGTTGCTACCAGTGACAATGTCTTGTATCGAGTCAGGCAGGCCGTCGATGTACCTTTCGATAGCCTTGTCGAGTGGGGCGACCATAGTCGGGCAAAGTAGACTCAACTCCTCAAACCTATCAGTATATGCCCTGTGTTCGCCACTATCTTGTTTCAAATCATCAAACTCCTTCTCCAACGCTCGTTGTTCATGACGAGGACAAAACTCTCTCATCATAAGAGCTCTCAGTTCAGCCCATGTTTGTGCTAGAGCAACATCTGCACCACGGTCTCTCATTACCCCGTTCCACCATGTAAGAGCCCTCTTCTGAAACACACTCGAAGAAAACTCGACCTTGCGATTTTCCGGACACTGCACGTGGCGAAAGGTATTCTCGATGCTCTCGAACCATTGGAGAAGCCCAGTTGCTCCCTCAGAACCACTAAACTTGAGTGGTTTAGCTGAGTTAAAGTTCTTGAAATTGCATGTACCATTGTTGTTGTTGGCTTGGTTCCATTGAGCAAAGAGATTTGGGAATTGAGCAGCCATCTGCTGTGCAATAATTTCTGCCAGCTCGGCAGTTGCTATCTGGTGTTCGCGTCGAGGAGGCATTCTAAAAGAGGAAAACATGAAAGGAAACAAATAAAATGGTATTGGGTAAGAATAGGATGTTACAATCACTGACCATAATCACGGTTGATGGTCATTTGTTTGAATCATGAAGCAAACAAACAACACCAAGGCAATTAAAGCAAATAGATCCTCATAGTGTATCGCGAAGACATGCTCGCCTATAAGTGGACACTCACCCCAAGAGTTCCCAGGTAAGAGTGACTGGTCCGATTATGTGGATTTGTACGAACACTCTAACCTTAGACAGAAAACCCAGGGTACAGGCATTCACTCTTCCAGTTCGCACGTGTTCACACTATTTAGGACCCAAAACTTTTGACGAGAGTTTTGAAAATTCAAAGGGGTTCAAAACCTTATAACAAAGGGTTCAAAACCTTACAATAGAGGGTTCAAAACCTAGTAATCAATCATCCTAGAACAGATGATTAGTTTTCAAGGCGGTTTTGAAATTTATGTTCTTGTTGTGGTCGTCGCCTAAGGATAGGTGACGGTATTGTTTTATGACTAAACGCAAGTAAACTCGCGTTAGGTTCCTAGGAAGGTTATAGACTAGGTCAAAGCATTACTAATAACCTAATTCCCTATAACCATTGGCTCTGATACCATCTTTTCTGTCACACCCCGACCACGTAGAACATACAAAACGTGGCGGAAACGTCGGGGAGTGTTGTAACAGAATCAATTGTTTCAAATCCATGGCAAATGAAGTTTCGTTTTATAAATCAAACACGAAAGTTTACATTGTCTAAACAAGAATCAAAGTGTACATAACATAAATTAACTAGTTCTTGTCTCGTTTTAAGTCACTAAGGCACAGGTCCGCCTAAGTATGTCTTGATAAGTCCTATGCATCATCTCCTGAAAACACATGTGAAAATAGGTACGTCAGCATAAAAATGCCTGTGAGATACATTGGTTTTGTGAAAACGAAATTCATGACTTATGCTTGAGAAAATGTTTAGTCATGAACCTCGTATTTTGCTTTGTCTTGTAAATCATTTGAAAAACGGTAAGATCAAATGATATGTATAAATAAGAAGACACTGTATGGTTAAACGGATAACCATGTAAAATGTGTTTGCATAAGATAAGTTGTTTGTAAAACAATGTCTCGTGAAAAGCGTGTTATTTGTATGAAATGTTCTATGTCTCAAATTGAAATGATTTAAATAACGCTACGATATGTAATACCATACAAACACTTATATATAGGAAGTACCAGCGGCGTATCCACCATGCTTGTATCATATTACACACGCCTCGTTACTTAATCACTTACTCAAACCAAACCATCAAGATGAAATGTTTATCAACGGTAGAAATGTTTATGTATAGTCAAATGTCTATTGTCAACTGTAAGTCATGTCAACGGATACAACTGGTTTACACGGTTCAATGGTTACAAACGGTTCAAAATGTAGTGTAATGTGTTCATATGCTGGATGAGCATATGCAACAGATATGCAATGTGAAACAATGTACTACGTATGCACACAATGGGCTTACGTAGCATGAAATGTATTGTAGAGTACAACGGTTCAAAATGTAGAATAATGTGTTCATATGCTGGATGAGCATATGCAACAGATATGCAATGTGAAACAATGTACTACGTATGCACACAATGGGCGTACGTAGCATGAAATGTATTGTAGAGTACAACGGTTCAAAATGTAATATACTGTGTTCATATGCTGGATGAGCATATGCAACAGATATGCAATGTGAAACAATGTACTACGTATGCACACAATGGGCGTACGTAGCATGAAATGTGATGTAAAGCAATGTACTAAGTACGCATACAATGGGCATACATAGCATAAACACAATGAAATCATGTACTATATATGTACTATCGAACATAGCAGTATATGATGTGAAAACCGGAAAGCATGAAAGTAGCATGTAGGCACATGTGTTTCACCCCAAAACAGTTTGGAAAACAGTAAAAGAGGGGTTCAATGTACTCACCTGAGATTGCTTTGAGTTCCTTGTAAAATAACCAGATAATGCTAAAGATCACGGAATATCAACGGCACCTAATAGGTAGCTTATGTTAATATACCGGCCCAAATCGGAAGGATCGGACAGTACGCGGGTTCGAAAAACCAAACGAGTATGGAGACTCGTGTAATATGGTTTAACAAAGCCTACATACTAAAATGAAACTTAACCTAAGTGCTTACGGTCCATCATGACCCGTTTAGGTAGCTTATGCCACCTTACGCGTCGTTCGCGTAGAACGCGTCTGGAACGCCTAACATCGTGACCACAAGGTATAACCTCGGAAGGTTATAGCTATGGTCACCTAATGTGTTTGGTCAGGTCCTAATGACCGACAAAATGGGTCGGATTCGAAAGCATAAGCGATGGTTTAGATCGCTTACCTTACGACCCTATATAAGCACTAAACTAAAAGTGACGAGCTAAGCATGTTAGAACATGCTTAACTAAGTTTGAAAACAGGTTTGACATCAAAACAAACGGCTTTGATGCTCACGAGTAGTTTGGTTACAAAATATGCAAGAATGCACATTTTGGCCGAAACTACGACTCGTCACTGAGCCTAGATAACGTGGTGATCAGTAGTTATGGTCACTATGGACCATAACCATCGTGATCACGCTCACGTTATGAAGTTCCATGAACTTCGCATCGACCATAAGCTGGTCAATGCAGAAAGTCAACAAAACGTTGACTTTCGGACTCGAAAAGCGAATAAAAGAGCGAAAGAAGACTTATGGAGGGTCCCCGAGTGCAAATCAAGATCAAACAGCTCAGGTATGAAACAATGGTTTCAACTTAGAGCTTTAGGATCTGATTTTGTGATTTTTACACTAAAGGGGGGGGGGGTATTTATAGGAAAAGTGGAACCGTTAGGATCGTTTTATCGAATATCGAGCCTTGATCACGTGCGTACATGTGTCCAGTGGATAAGTTCAGTGAACTTGACTCTTGGCTCTTCATTGGGTGAAAAGGCATTGCCCCTTGATCGAACGAAAGGCCAGATTCTGCATTAAATGCAAAAATCTTTCTGTCAGACATCCCCACGCGGCCCGCCTCACATTTGGGCAAAACTCACGCGGGCCGCCTGGCCCTCTCTGATCTGCACCACTTGCAGAATTTACACATTTGGTCCCTGTTGCGTGTTTAAGCTATTTCCAGCCCTTCTAAGACCTGTAAAGCCATCTTTAAGGCCCTAAAATGATGCCTAAACATTGGGGACATGAAACATGCCCAAAAATATGTCGGATGTCGGTTCGTTTGGCCGTACGATCGCGATGTTCGCTTAATTACGACGAAATGCGCATAAGCGTGAAAGACGATCCAAATGACGCGACGAATGGATTTTTCTCATGCCAAACACTAAGGCATAATATAAGGATGCTTACATAAATTTTTGGATGTCCGGATGTATTCAGAACGTAAGTTATGCGCGAAAGTGCAAACTTATGCACTTTTTGACACTTTTAGTCCCTGAATGATCCAAAAGTTTGTTTTAGCATACCAAACCCCTCAAAGCCTATTTCTAAGCTATGTAAAGGATATTTATGGTATGTTTAACTTATGGACATGTTCCGGAATGTCCGTTACAGTTCAAATTGGCATACTTTCGCAGTTTGTCAAGTTTAGTCCCTGTAAGCGAATTAACTTGTTTTTGCTATACCCAAGCCTTCAAAACTTATTTCTAAGTTATGTAAAGGTTATTTAAGGTATGTTGAGTATATGTTGATGTTCCTATGCATCATCTCCTGAAAACACATGTGAAAATAGGTACGTCAGCATAAAAATGCCTGTGAGATACATTGGTTTTGTGAAAACGAAATTCATGACTTATGCTTGAGAAAATGTTTAGTCATGAACCTCGTATTTTGCTTTGTCTTGTAAATCATTTGAAAAACGGTAAGATCAAATGATATGTATAAATAAGAAGACACTGTATGGTTAAACGGATAACCATGTAAAATGTGTTTGCATAAGATAAGTTGTTTGTAAAACAATGTCTCGTGAAAAGCGTGTTATTTGTATGAAATGTTCTATGTCTCAAATTGAAATGATTTAAATAACGCTACGATATGTAATACCATACAAACACTTATATATAGGAAGTACCAGCGGCGTATCCACCATGCTTGTATCATATTACACACGCCTCGTTACTTAATCACTTACTCAAACCAAACCATCAAGATGAAATGTTTATCAACGGTAGAAATGTTTATGTATAGTCAAATGTCTATTGTCAACTGTAAGTCATGTCAACGGATACAACTGGTTTACACGGTTCAATGGTTACAAACGGTTCAAAATGTAGTGTAATGTGTTCATATGCTGGATGAGCATATGCAACAGATATGCAATGTGAAACAATGTACTACGTATGCACACAATGGGCTTACGTAGCATGAAATGTATTGTAGAGTACAACGGTTCAAAATGTAGAATAATGTGTTCATATGCTGGATGAGCATATGCAACAGATATGCAATGTGAAACAATGTACTACGTATGCACACAATGGGCGTACGTAGCATGAAATGTATTGTAGAGTACAACGGTTCAAAATGTAATATACTGTGTTCATATGCTGGATGAGCATATGCAACAGATATGCAATGTGAAACAATGTACTACGTATGCACACAATGGGCGTACGTAGCATGAAATGTGATGTAAAGCAATGTACTAAGTACGCACACAATGGGCATACATAGCATAAACACAATGAAATCATGTACTATATATGTACTATCGAACATAGCAGTATATGATGTGAAAACCGGAAAGCATGAAAGTAGCAAGTAGGCACATGTGTTTCACCCCAAAACAGTTTGGAAAACAGTAAAAGAGGGGTTCAATGTACTCACCTGAGATTGCTTTGAGTTCCTTGTAAAATAACCAGATAATGCTAAAGATCACGGAATATCAACGGCACCTAATAGGTAGCCTATGTTAATATACCGGCCCAAATCGGAAGGATCGGACAGTACGCGGGTTCGAAAAACCAAACGAGTATGGAGACTCGTGTAATATGGTTTAACAAAGCCTACATACTAAAATGAAACTTAACCTAAGTGCTTACGGTCCATCACGACCCGTTTAGGTAGCTTATGCCACCTTACGCGTCGTTCGCGTAGAACGCGTCTGGAACGCCTAACATCGTGACCACAAGGTATAACCTCGGAAGGTTATAGCTATGGTCACCTAATGTGTTTGGTCAGGTCCTAATGACCGACAAAATGGGTCGGATTCGAAAGCATAAGCGATGGTTTAGATCGCTTACCTTACGACCCTATATAAGCACTAAACTAAAAGTGACGAGCTAAGCATGTTAGAACATGCTTAACTAAGTTTGAAAACAGGTTTGACATCAAAACAAACGGCTTTGATGCTCACGAGTAGTTTGGTTACAAAATATGCAAGAATGCACATTTTGGCCGAAACTACGACTCGTCACTGAGCCTAGATAACGTGGTGATCAGTAGTTATGGTCACTATGGACCATAACCATCGTGATCACGCTCACGTTATGAAGTTCCATGAACTTCGCATCGACCATAAGCTGGTCAATGCAGAAAGTTAACAAAACGTTGACTTTCGGACTCGAAAAGCGAATAAAAGAGCGAAAGAAGACTTACGGAGGGTCCCCGAGTGCAAATCAAGATCAAACAGCTCAGGTATGAAACAATGGTTTCAACTTAGAGCTTTAGGATCTGATTTTGTGATTTTTACACAAAAGGGGGGGGTATTTATAGGAAAAGTGGAACCGTTAGGATCGTTTTATCGAATATCGAGCCTTGATCACGTGCGTACATGTGTCCAGTGGATAAGTTCAGTGAACTTGACTCTTGGCTCTTCATTGGGTGAAAAGGCATTGCCCCTTGATCGAACGAAAGGCCAGATTCTGCATTAAATGCAAAAATCTTTCTGTCAGACATCCCCACGCGGCCCGCCTCACATTTGGGCAAAACTCACGCGGGCCGCCTGGCCCTCTCTGATCTGCACCACTTGCAGAATTTACACATTTGGTCCCTGTTGCGTGTTTAAGCTATTTCCAGCCCTTCTAAGACCTGTAAAGCCATCTTTAAGGCCCTAAAATGATGCCTAAACATTGGGGACATGAAACATGCCCAAAAATATGTCGGATGTCGGTTCGTTTGGCCGTACGATCGCGATGTTCGCTTAATTACGACGAAATGCGCATAAGCGTGAAAGACGATCCAAATGACGCGACGAATGGATTTTTCTCATGCCAAACACTAAGGCATAATATAAGGATGCTTACATAAATTTTTGGATGTCCGGATGTATTCAGAACGTAAGTTATGCGCGAAAGTGCAAACTTATGCACTTTTTGACACTTTTAGTCCCTGAATGATCCAAAAGTTTGTTTTAGCATACCAAACCCCTCAAAGCCTATTTCTAAGCTATGTAAAGGATATTTATGGTATGTTTAACTTATGGACATGTTCCGGAATGTCCGTTACAGTTCAAATTGGCATACTTTCGCAGTTTGTCAAGTTTAGTCCCTGTAAGCGAATTAACTTGTTTTTGCTATACCCAAGCCTTCAAAACTTATTTCTAAGTTATGTAAAGGTTATTTAAGGTATGTTGAGTATATGTTGATGTTCCGGAGTATTCGTCGCATTAAACTGAGTACGTTTACGCACCAGTTTGCGTATAATGCTCTAGAAAGCAATGTAGAGTTTGAAATTGAACAATAATTGATATGTGCAAAACGTACACATATTTATACAAGATCCCAAGTATGAAATACAATATTTCATCGGCTTGGTATTTGTTTGATGGTCGCGGTGACACAGGTGTCACAGTTTAAATAACACTAGTTTGACAATCATGATTCTAGTGTTCATCATGTTTCTACAAAACCCATTAAACACCCATAATAGATGATCATGAACTTTATAATTTCAACACTAATTCAACTAATTATTGACTAGGGTTTACTCCTAGACATAATTTCATCCTAAATTCATCCAAACTTCAATCATGCAAGCCAAATTTTTTATTTCAAGTTTTCATCTATAACTCAAGATGTAATCAAGAGATGAAATTCAACATACCTTGTGATCCCTTCACTTAGGTGATCACTAATTTGAGCTCGGTTTTTGATCTAGTCTTGATTTGCCCTTGGATTTTGATGGATTTAGTGAGTGTAGGGTTTTGAGAAGGAACCCTTCTCCTGGCTTGTGAAATCGTCGACCAAACACACACATATGTGTGTGTGTTTTGGTATTTATTTGTTTAAATCAAAAACATTTTGCAATTGTCCAACTTTGGCTCCTCGTTTATTCATAGTTTATAAAAAGGCTTACTAGTTCATGCTACTTTATTGTTTTAAAAACAAATAACTAATAACTAGGTTAGTCGCTCCTAGTTAACATAGTGAGTTCCGGGAGTTCAATCCCATTTACCTTAAGTTCTGCTTTTTAATTAATATTAGGATTATTTATTTAAATCCTAATATTTACTGGGTTACTTTTACCAGTAACGGCACTTTACCCGTCTTTTAGTATTAACGGAGTTTGATTACCGAACCCGTTTTCAGGGTGTTACATATGTGTTATGCATATTATGATATGTATGACAGGAAACAGGTCTTATGGGACATGTGGAATGTAGTGATGACAATCACTCGCCCTATGGGACTTATGAAATGAAATATTGACGACAGTCGTTGTCTTGCTTGATGTATGGAATGGATCCTACCGGATGGGTGGAACGTAATGGTCCTACGAGACGTGTAGAATGAAAGACTAATACGTTATGTTATGTTATGCTGTCTTACAGTATGATAGGTTGTGCTATATCATGCTATGCTATGATATGTTTTATGTGATAAGTTTAGTGCTACTTGTGGAACTATAATTCACTTATCATAGTTGATTTTTAGTAAGCACGTTAGGTTAAGTATAGGTTTTTGGGTGCTTGGGATGACTTGACCTAAAGAACTACCCGTTGATGACCAACATCTCATTTAAATAAACCTTGTTATAAAGACACTTATTATGTTTTGTTACGTTTCAACGCTTTTGGCTTGTTTGGAATGTTTACGCTGCATGTTTAATAAAGTTTATTTAATATAAGAACTAGTTACTAAAGAGTAAATCCGACATATGAGACCTCTAGGTGTTGAAGCGTTTCAAAATTATTCCCTAATTTTGTACAAAATGAATTACACGAATAGTCTACGTAATAAGGTAATATTTCGATTTTAGTCACTAATTTGAGAACTTATACATTTACCTTTCAATTTTTATTTATATATAACACCCTTATCTTATCATTTGAAATACCCATGTTTTTCTTTTATATATAACAAAACTCAAAACAAAGTAAAATTGACAAACTGTTATAAATATATTATATTATGTGGTTATCAACTCCATAAATAGATTGACTTGTTCTCCAAGATTTCATCTCTTATGTATATATTCATTGTAATTCTTTGTTAAAGATATATATCTATCAATGAAATATCTCTCTCCCTACATCTTTCTCTTATGGTTTGCTATTAGGCTAGTAGGTCGTTGTTTTACAACACGTTATCAGCACGACCGTACTCTCTCCAAAACCCCAATCCATCTTCATCATCATACCAGTCTTGATAGGTCGACTCTCAATTCTTAACGTGAAGAATTAAAAAGAATCCACTGTAAGTTATCTATTTTTGTAGTTTGTATTTCATTAATTCATCTTAACATGATTAACCCCGGACAAACAAAACAAAACGTCCTTGTGAAACCATATTTTTGTTGTTGTATTTGCCTTATTTTATTGCACACAATTTCAAAACCCATATTTGTCTTATATTATTTGTATCATCATAAGATCTAGTAACCATCTCTTTTGTCTTTAATTTATTTGCATCAAAATTATCTTAATTTAATCAGCACCATGGTTGTTAATTTGGAGATAATCTTTTGAATCCCTTTCAATAAGTTTTAAAGTTTCAGTGAGATATTAAAATGTTTAATCCGCAAATAGGTGCTTGATAATGATTATGATATTGGTTTAATATTTGCTATAGACTGAGAACTAAATATTTAATTATTAATAATTTGCAAACTAAAAGTCTAAAAGGATAAAACAAGGCTTTTTTTCCTTGATTGTTGATAAAAACACTATTAAATTTGTTTTGTTCTGTATCAAGATTAATTAATATTATGTTAGGGTTTGATTTTGATATTTACTTTCTATCACTAAAATTCATGACGTTTAGTATTGTTAGTATTGATTTTGACTTTGTTGAAGGCAACGTTGGATAGCCTTCCGTTGTATTTCTTCTCTTTGTTCAAGGCACCGCAAGGTGTGTTGGATAAATTGGAGGCCCTTAGAAGAAGATTTTTTGGGGAGGCAATGATGAAAAAGCAAAGATGGCTTGGGTGTGTTGGGAAAAAGTAATTGGTCCGCTTGCAAAAGGGGGTCTAGGTTTGGGGTCTCTTCGAGATATGAACATAAGTTTGTTGCTAAAGTGGTGGTGGCGTTTTAAACACGAAAAAGAAAGTCTATGGCGAAGAACTATTGTAGCAATCCATTCTCATGCGCATTCCTATTCATATCTCCCAGTAAAGGAGGGTATATCGGGTACGTGGAATGGAATTTTTAAAATTGAGAAAGAACTCGAGAACGTTAATCTGAATTTTGGGTGTTTGGTAAAGGCCGATGTAGGGACTGGGGATGAGACACGGTTCTGGTTGGACTGGTGGAGTGGGAATGGGCCGTTAAAAGACGAGTTCCCGGATTTATTCAGGTTCGAAAAACACAAACGAGTAACTGTCGCTTCAAGACTGGTGGAATAGGAGTGGAGGCAGCCGCTTGTCTCGAATACAGAACTGGAACAACTGCAGCGAATTACGGACCTACTGCAAGGTTTCGTGTTGTCTTCTGAAGCTGATAATTGGCTTTGGACCCCAGCAAAGGATGGTTGGTGTATTCTCGGTATCGTCGGCTCGAAATCTGTTATCAAGGTTTGCGGTCCCGTTTTATCCAGTTGATTGGGTCAAATGGGTCCCAACAAAACTGAATATCTTCGCGTGGCGCGGGGTTCAAAATCGCCTTGCGACAATGACCGGTCTTAAGAAACGGGGTATGCTTCAAGGATCGGCATTATGTAAGTTATGCGGCGAACAAGATGAGGATGCGGACCATCTTTTTGCTTCATGTTATGTGGCGTCGATACTCTGGCAGAAAGTGAGCTCGTGGTGCAAAATTCAGCAAGTTTTTGCTTTCACCATGAAAGACTTGCTGGAGTTTCATAAGAGCTCGGCGATCGAAGTGCAGAAAAGAGACTATGTTCAAACTATTTTACTTGCAACGTGTTGGGGAATATGGAAAGCAAGAAACGAAAACATCTTCAGGGGTAAACGTGTCAACATCGATGCAATTTTCGGGGAGATGCAAGCGAATAGTTTCTTATGGATAAGATGCAGGGCGAAAAAAAGGTTACTGGAATGGAGCAAGTGGGCGCGGTTCGAGCTATAGTGTAAGGCGCTGCAGTTTTGCTTTGTTTGGTCTTTTTCTTATAGTTTGGTCATTCTGTATTTGTTTATGTGGTGATCATATTTGGAGTTTGGTCTAGTAACCCACTAGCCTAAGGTGATGTACTTGTACTGTAAACTTTGGTGTTGGTTGTGAATGAAATTAGCTGTTCAAAAAAAAAAAGCTATACTGATAAAAAAAATCAAGTCAGAATCTGGGTGTTAACCCAAATTATAGTGTACATAAATATGTTAATGATTTAGATAGATGAGTTATCGTTTTAATTATCATTTAAAAATTTCCCATCAAAAAAGATGTTATATGAATATTTAATTATCACTTGTCGAGTATATATCTCAATGTTTCAAATATTCATATACAATGTTATATGAATATTAAATTATATTAGGGATGTTTTAACATTTATGATCTGATATATTTATGTACCAAAATTATTTTGTTGAATATTAAATGTGGACTAGATTTTTATGTAAATTTCTGTAATAAATTATTAAGGTGGTGGTAATTAATAATTTTGCATGATCTCTAAATTTTGAATAAATATACTTGGGTTGTCTTCTATCCAAATAAATGTGAGTATTATTAACATTGATCTCATCACATGATTGCTATTGATAAACTAATTTTTTTTAACAAATGAGATCTTGAATGCTTACTATTGATAAAATAAAAGAAAAATTTTGTGTTATTATCATGAATATAATATATGAGTTAATTGCCTGGATGGTCCCTGTGGTTTCGCGTTTTTTCACGTTTAGTCCCCACCTTTTGAAAATAGCATGTATGCTCCCTATGGTTTGTCATTTTGTTACTCGGATAGTCCCCCAACATTTACTCTGAGGACTATCCGAGTAACAAAATGACAAACCGTAGGGAGCATACATGCAATTTCCAAACTAACTGACATCTACTCAGGGACTATCCGAGTAACAAAATGACAAACCATAGGGAGCATACATGTTATTTTCAAAAGGTGGGGACTAAACATGAAAAAACGTGAAACCACAGGGACCATCCGAGCAATTAACTCATAATATATTATATACAAATTACTAGTAACAGTAATTGGAACAATGATCTGATGACTAATTACTTAGCATGTTGGTTATTTTGTTCAATATAATAATATATGAAATTTGAAAATATGTTATTAATTGAATAGCAACATAAATAAAACAGAATATATTTGTACATATTCTCATTCATGCGATTTAAACATTTCATTAACTGTATTTATGATCATGTGTTATTAATAGATTTGTGACTTGATGGATATGTATAATTATATAACAAATTAGTGTTGCAATAAGATATAGTTTTGGTAAGTTATATCGTGATAGGTTAATATATATTATGTATGTTTGCTTATAAGTGATTGCATGTAATGTTGGAAATTTCATAATTTAACCTTTTGATATATGTGTTATAGATGTTATAAATTATTTATATTGATACTATTGCATAAATCAAATAGAAGACCATCATCAATTGGTTATTATCACTCTCATAAAAGTGTATAAATATACTTAGATACGACACCCGAAGTGTCATACTCCCTGAGTCTCATTGTCAAGTTATAAAATATCATAAGATGTTAGATTCATAAATCTTATATGACTTAGAGATTTAATTACTTCTCTATTAGTGTTATGAAAGTTGCAAAGAGAAGATTATTTGCAAAAGAAAGTCGGATAAAACAATTTTCATTTGTCACACCTCAAATATGCTCTTGATGTAGCAATGTATAAAAGGTTTGAAGTGACTTTATATCCGTATGTCAGAGAAAATAATGAAAATTATGAAGTCTGTTTGGTTTTACTTCATTCCTTGAAGTGAATGTGACTATATATTGATCGTTGTGATCATGTACTTAATTGGAGATTTAATGATGGTCATAGTAATAATGATATTGATCATTAGAAATGCAATGATGGTTATGTTAATAATGAGATTGTCCACCATAAGTGGCAAAATAAGGGAATAATAATATGATAATATATGTGGAAATAATGATGGTGATATAACATGATAGTTTCAAATGATATACATAATTATCTCGTGTCTTACGTCTTGTACTAGCATAAGTGCAAGTAATACATATACGATCATAAACCAGAAGTTTATGGATCATGATTATTTAATTAGTTGGCATGACCTGTTAGGCCACACCGAGTCAATGATGATGTGAAAATGTTTTGAAGAACTGGAAGATTCTTCAAGTTGGTAATTAGCATGCGATCTTTGCTCTCAAAGGAAATTAATTATTTGTTACTTAAAATAGGGTGTGAACCCCTAAATATTCTGGAAATGATAAAAGGATTTATATAGCTCTTAACATGATACCATTTAGCGTTTTTAAATCGATGCATTGTTTAAATGGTTATCAATTTAGAACTTGAAGTTGTGTGATATGTAGCTTAGCTAATGAGATAGCAAACACATTATTCCAGATCATCATATTTATGGTGGTTATAATACTGAATTTAATTTCCAAGTGACCATGATTATTGGAATAAGTGTTGAACTTTCTAAATGTTTAAATGTTTAAATATACATTGCTTTTGTTGATGATAATCACCAAACGTATACAATTGATTGCAAAGCCAATAATCATGAGAGAAAAAGTTTGTATTTATATTTGTGTACATGTGATTATACATGCATTAACTTAATTCACATCAAGTCAACATACCTTAATTGTTTATCCCCATTGTAGTTGGTTTTTGGTCAGGAACCAAATATGCCCCTTTTAAGATTTTGGTTGTGCGGTATATATTGAAACTGATCCACCACTACGCACAAAGATGAGACCTTAAAAGGTGTTTGGGAATATATGATAAATTAATTGATATCCATCTCAATGGATTAACATTCCCAACATCAGGGGGAGATAAAAAGCAGTTGGAAAATAAATGAGTTGGTATGAATTATCATTGATCCTTAAAAAAAACTAAAAGTGTGAACCATAAGTTCAAAGAATAACTCATATACAAAGATTAGCGAATCTATTACCAGACGCATTCACTGACCTTAAAAAGGTGATTATGTCACTTATACCAACTGCTAATGCTCCAATTAAGATGAGTGTCCTAAAAGGACAACCACATGTTTGTAATGAGTCTATTGCACGTCTGAAGCGTGGTAGACTAGTCGATTCCAATAATAAAATTCCTCGACAGTTGGAGCAACTAATTAAGATGGTCAATTCGGGGTTATATTAAAAAGGTCTCCTGAAGAGACGGTAGACATGATGGTTCAAGAAGAACCTCAGGTACCTGAAACTAAAGAGATCTCGATAAGTTTTATCATGTCTAAGATATGTATGGAATCGAAATAAAATCGACGTCGTTATACTTTTTGTATATAATATAGCGCTTGTAATGATGAAATGATGAGGATCAACATTTAAGATCTGCCTATGAACAAATAAAAGAAATAATTGGCCAACACGAAAAGACGCAAATGAGGCAGAGTTGAATTCTCTATTGAAATGGAAAGTTTTTGGACTAGTAGTCCATACAACAAATGTTGTAAAACATATTAGAAACAAACGGGTCTTTTATGCGAATCAATAAATGAAAAGTAAATGGTATAAGGCAAAATTGGTGGCACAAGGATTTCGCAAAGACCTAATATTGATTATGAGGAATCGTATTCTCCAATGGTGGATATAATAGCTTTCCAATATTTAACTAATCTGGTAATAACATTAAAGAGAGAATTTACATGCGTCTTATGAATAATATTTATCACTTGATACTGAAAGTTTACAAGAAAGTCTCAAGGATTTAATTTATTAAAATCATGTAAAATAAGTTCTCGAGAACGATATGATCGTTGTATACAGATTCATATTTGAATACGTTGAATATAATTGGAACTCCTGATGAGTATCTTAAAGCATTTAAGTGCTTATAAGGTTAAGTGAAAACATCTTATGGATGTAATTCTTGTGCACCAATAAACATACATAGAATACCTGTGCTTGGTGATTATGGTATCTCAATGTACAGTGTATAAGCATGGTACAATATGTATTATACAAATGAAGCAAGTGTTCAAGACATCCTTGCATATGATATAGAAATCAATAAGGAGGTATATGTAACAGAATCCTAAAGAGTGTATGCACATACATTGTTTTTCAAAGTGAAAGAAGTAAGTGAATGATTGTAAATGCCTGAAGCATTGATTTCAAAACCTCATGAATGTATCTTTATAAACTTAAAAAGACAGTATGGATAAAATAGTTGGATTGAGTGTTGTACAACTCATGAGATATTATGATAAAGAGCAATATGAGTTTGATAATATCATCTATCTTTATCAAAAGTCATCTCCTAAAAGTTCACTATAATCGCAGTTTACAGTGATGATGTCTAGGCACCATCGAGAGAAACTGTCGAGCTTTTAGAGGGAAAATTTTTGAATGACCTTTACACATTGTAATTATTGCTCGACCTGCAGTTCGAGTACATGTGTAATCAATCAAACTATATCTATTAGAGGTTGACGTGTTTTACCATGGAAAAAGTTTATCCTTTAACTACGTTAAAGGTTGTTCAATTACTTGATATATAAAATGGCTGTTATAGTTTCATATGAAAGAAATTGAAATTTTTGGTCTAGAGGTACCATCTTTAAGTGCAATTGTGCATTAGTATTTCTTGCTATCTATTCATGATTTTATATATCTTTATTGAATTTATCGATTTGATATAGCATGTGTTAAACGACGAAATATTGAAATGGGAAAACATCTATTTCAATACAGCTAAGGTATGTAAGATATGAATTTATATTTTCCTAACATCTCAAAACAAGTTTGGTTAGTTTTGTAAATGCAGGGAGTATAACAAATCACAGTCGTGGATCTTATGATATTTATGTAAAAGAAGAGGCACTAGAAGGCTCATATGAAGATATACAATATTGCGAACATAAAGAATTGCACATTAAGGGATCAAACGGCAAATCATTGACTACAAAAACTTTGAGCAACTTTCAAGAAAAATGGGCACTAGTCACTTGAAGAATACATGTTCAAATGAGGGAGAGTATTATACAAGTTGCACTTTTTTTCCCTTCACTAAGTTTTATCCCATTGGGTTTTCTTAGTAAGGTTTTTAATAAGGCAACATACATAATCCAGAAGTATCAGGAGAAGAAAATACGCACTGCACTCTTTTTCCCTTAGCTGAGGTTTTGTCCCACTGGGTTTTCCTAGCAAGGTTTTTAACGAGACAGCATCCCAAAGCGTATAAAGTTGATAACCAAGGGGGAGTGTTATAAATATATTATATTATGTGGTTATCAAATCCATAAATAGATTGACTTGTTCTCCAAGATTTCATCTCTTATGTATATATTCATTGTAATTCTTTGTTAAAGATATATATCTATCAATGAAATATCTCTCTCCCTACATCTTTCTCTTATGGTTTGCTATTAGGCTAGTAGGTCGTTGTTTTACAACACAAACATTAATATAAAATTTTGATCGAAAAGAGTACGATTACTTTCCTATTCATGCTGGCCAGATATTCAATTATTCATACAAAACTTAAGATATATATAATATTTATTTGAACTGTAAAGCCCTTATTTAATTTATTTGAAAACCAGAAATACTTTTTAATTAGGCATTCATCCTTTATTAACTACTTGTGGTGTGGAGTAACACTCACGCCAATTAGACCATATGTAATGGGGCTTTATAAGGGCATGGAAGATTTTGATAATGCCCTTACACCATTACTCATGGGCATTATAGGGGCATGAAGAGTGAGGGGCATTTCTATAATAATGCCCAAAGAGAAGAAAAATAATGGAAAGTAATAAATGAAATGGGCATTAACCATTACACCTTTTTTAAAAGGGCATTATGATGATGATGTGGTGAAAAATGTCCCTTAGTGGGCATTAACCATTACCTATGGTCTTAGTCCCAGCCCAAGTGGTTGGAAGGAGGTCAGGAGTTTTCCCTCTTGGGGGTTTCTTCTGGAGGGGTGCGGGTTCGAATCCCACTCAGGGTTAAAAGCCTGGGGGCTGGACCTTAGGGGGGGCCTGGGATCGAACTCGGGACGTGGGTGAGTTTCGTAGAGAGGTGTACCGCTAAGCCGTTCAAAAAAAAAAAGAGTAACACTCACAACCACAATACCTTGATAGCGTCTCTAATGTCACCCCATGCTAGCCAAAAAGGCGTTAAGGCAAGCCATCGTTACTACAATAGCGAGCGTTGAAGAAAGATGTGGTGGGTCCCATGTGGTCTCGCACCAACAAGATTTTCTTTTCTTTGTTTTTTTATTTTTTAAATTGTATTTAACTATTAGTTAAAATCATACACTATTTAGAGCATTCACATCCTAACCATCAAATTATGTGAGGAGGGGTTTTTATATTATAAAGGGTATAAAAAGTGGTTGTGAGTAGAGGAGAGAGAAAATGTTACTGTTCATCTGTATATTTGGGGGGACACTGTTCACCCGTTATAATTTTTTAATATATTTTGAAAGTGGTTGTGAGTGGAAGTTAGAGAAAAATGTAATGATAATATTATTTAATTGAAAGGAGAGAGAAAAAGTATTTGTTTTTAGTGGAAATATATTGATATAGGAGTTGTTTTTTAGTGGAATGTATGTATAATTTGATGGATTAGACTTTCCACACTACCCAGGCGGCTAATGGGAACAATATAAACTAACTAATTTTAATTTGAGAATAAGCTTAAAAAGCCATAAAGACAATTTTGTAAAATACCTAGAATAGTGCATAAGATGCTTACGTACGTAAATGGCATGTTCATCTGTAACCACCAAAACATCAACAATTAATACTAGCATGACTATCTCTAGTTCATCCATCCGTACGTTATATGTAGATCATAAGAAAAAAAATAGTAAAACTTTGAGAAAATCACATCATTTTTTTTTCTTTCAATTCCCTTTTACAGTTTTACATGTTACTAAATTTTGCGTACTCTTTTAATTAAGAGAAATGAAAATTAAAATATAAAAAAATTGATTAGTTCATAGTAGTTTTTTTATTTTCAAGTGTTTTTCTATTGTGTGATTCATCATTTTAAATGTTTAAAAATAGTTTAAACTTACCTACAAATTTTGTTAATCATTAGGTGTCAGAATTTTCATCTATATTTTTCTAAAATGTATATTTCATTCAAAAGCTTGTCACCATTTCGTTTTTAATAAATTTTCTGTTATATATACTAAACACAATGATAATCATGTAATATTTTAGTTTCTTAAAATTAAAAAAAAAGTTATAATAATATCATATTCAAACTAAAGAGAATAAAATGTTCATTTTCATAATTTATTTATTTTTTCAAATTTTAATCGTATAAAAAAGTTATTATCGTTTAATAATCATGAGAGAAGTTATTATAAAAGACAACATTATATTTTAAAGATTTTTTTACCAAATATCTTATATGATGTCAATACTTAAACCTTTAAAATGATGTAAGATTACATTTTTATCTTAGTTTTCTATATTTGTATTATAATACTATATAGTATAGATAGAGAGAGTGGGAGAGGAACTAGACAGCAATAAATAGTTTAGAAAGGTCCATTGTCCACCATCTCTATATATTAATAAAAGGAAGGAAATGATATATATTCATAGGCTGAATATAGCAGGGTCCCATATATGGGGCACCAGTTGATGGCCTATTTATATTCATCATAGAGTATTTTAAGATTAACTCGGTCGACAATATATCTAGTCAATAATCATTTTTTATTTCAACTTTTATTTACTACGGTATATAATTTCAAACACAAAACTGATATACTTTTTAAAAAATTTTATCCCTCTTAGAAAAAAATATTCCTTCACTTGAAACAGTTTAAATGAAACATTTAATAGGGGACACTTATAAAAAATGTTATTGTTAGTATATATTGCTGGTTTTCCACAAAATGCAACAAGACCATGGTTTTGCATTCCTGCCCACAGATTCTATTTGAATAATTATAGTATTTATTATTATATAAAATTTGATACTCATTATTTAATAATAGCAAGTCGCCAAGTTGACGAAGAATATAAAACAGTATTTAATATAAAAAAGGAGTTTCTTGATACTTGAAGTGGGATGCGTATAGCCATGCACATAGAGTGGAATTTGTTGGTGTGGGGACGTATGCATACTTCGTAAGCAAAATTGGGGCGTTAGTTCTAGTCTTATCCAAGAATCTTGCAGGGAAATGTGATTTGAGGTTATTGATGTTTGATAAGAAAATAAAAGTTCAAATATTATAGAGAGGGTTTAAGAGACAAACATATCTTTGATCTAACGTATCAAAATAAAGTTTAGGTTATAGCTCAAGGTATAAATGTCTATGATTATTTCTTGTTAAAAAAAAAACTAATGGGGAGACATTTAGGGTACATTAATATGTCCGGAGTTTTATTCATTTTTGGGAGATTATGGCTTAGTTAATGCCGTGTATGGTGATGTTCGACATTCAAACTATATATACAACTATATATACTTATCTAGAAATTGCATAATAGACGGATTAGGCAGTTAAAAAGGTGAATCTGGAAGAAACACATGTGGACCAGGTACGATCACATTAGGACATGTAAATGAAGGGCTAATTAACTCAGTGAAGTGGACCAGGTACGATCACATTAGGACATGTAAATGAAGGGCTAACTCGGTGAACGAGGCTTTCGCATTTGTGGGGTCCTTGGGTGTGGTGGAGGGGTGTCAGGCTAACTTGACCTAATGTATGCTTTGTTACCATGTATTTCTACAAGAGATTGTTTTTAGGGTAAATTACACTTTTCGTGCTTTATATTTGCATCGGATTGCAGTGGATAGCCTTTAACTTCAATAATTATAATCGCAATCCTTTATTTGTAAAATTCATTACACGCTACGTCCTTTAGCACTAACCAGGTTAAAATTTCTAGTTAAGTATGATAACGTGCATCTCATGTGTCAAACGCCGGATGTAGTGTTTTCGTTTGAAAACACAACCGCCACCCCACACAATAAAAGTAGGGTTAAGAGATTTGTGGGTTTGCTTTCGATTCGCAGAGAGGTGAGAGACTAAGAGAGATCGAAGAAGTGGTGGTGTTCTTTGGTGGTTCTAGTGTTAGAGAAGGTGAGAGAGGTGGGAGAGATCGGAGTGGTGGTAATGGTGTTCTGCACAGAGAAGAGAGAAAGAGATAGTAGTGGTAATATTATTTTTATTTATTAGATACTTCTACACAGAGAGAAAGAGATAGTGGTGGTAATGTTTTTTTTTATTAAATACTTCTACACAGAGAAGGAGAGAAAGAGATAGTGATAGTAATCTTATTTTTTTATTAATATTTTAAATTATTAAGTAAAAGGACTAAACTACCCTTATATAACCAGGCTTAATTGAAAATTTTAACCAAGTTAGTGCTAAAGGACCTAAGGTGTAATGGGTTTTACAATTAAAGGATTGTGACTGTAATTATCGAAGTTAAAGACTATCTACTGCAATTCGATACAAACATTAAGGACGAAAAGTGTAATTTACCCTTGTTTTTACGATTCGAACCTATGACCATCATATCACATGACAGCAACCTTATGGTTGCTCCAAAGAACTAGGAATGAAACAATTAGAATATGGTGTATCAAAGATTGACATGAGATTTAATAGCAATAAATCAATCATGTGAAAGCCAACCTTTGTGTGAAGCCATTTCTCCGGACATAATACATATACAAAATAAGTAGATTATATATAGTATGCATATCTTTGAAAGTTTGGTGTCATATCTAGAATGGTGATGTTGTTACAGGATCTCCTTTGACATGCCTACAAATTACAACACGAATTCGAGGAAGAAAAGTAAGTAATAATGTTAAATCATGAATACGACACAATCCTATAAAGGTCATTTTCACCAAGCTTCACAACAATGAGTGTAACATCCGGCTTTTCATATTACCAATATTATATGTTTTGCCATCAATGAAATGTCTATAGAGAAACTCACGGATTTATTTTTGGTTGCCACATTAGAAATTCCCTAAAAGGCCACTCATCCTAGACCCTAGTACTACCCCCACCTTAACACGCTTAAATGTGGAGTATTCGTTTGCTCCACAACCAAGTGTCCAAAACGCGTAATTGATATCTAAAGGAGTGCATTTTCTATGAACAAAGAATAACTCTTGTCCACGACCAATTTTGGATTTCCCTAGGGTGTTACCGTAACATCTGGTCTCTCGTATCACCAATATTCTTTGTTTTGCCCCGATAGACTAGTCATCCAGGAACTTACGGATTTGTTTTTTGTTGCCATGGTAGAGACTTCCCATAAGGTCAACCATCCTAGTACAACCCTCACCTGAGCAAATTAATTGTAGAGTTATCATATGCTCCATGATAATGTGTCCAAAACGGGTTGGTGATATTTGGGGTGGGACAATGTCTTATGAACCAAAAATCTCTTCTGGTCATGATCAATGTGAGATTTATCTAAGGTGTTACATTGAGTGTCACACCCACTACCGACTAACAAGAAATGGGTGATACATGTTCCAAGATGGAGTCTACTTATACGTCGATTGGAGTAACTATATAAAGCTGAAGGGTATGAGGATGATGGTTTGGGTCATGGATTGCCACATAGGACATTAGTCTCGTGGAAGACCGCCCCCTCCCAAATCTACTGTGGTTCGCATGGATATTTCCACATAGATCATGAGTCACCTTGAATTAATTGAGAGAATTTGATTGGTGGTGAAGGATAATGATGAGGGTCAAGGATCACACCATACAACGTGGTGGATGAAAGTAGAGTGATTATGATATGACGCTTATATGAAAGATGGTTGTGATAATTAGGAACCTCAATATACCGTATAGACTAAGAGTAAGAAATAAACCCTTAAAGTCACTTTCAACAGCAAGCTTATTTTGAAGTCGTGAAATCGCTTATTAAGTTATTTTATAAAGAATATTGTAACTTTTTTTCCTGGTCAAAGAATTCTAACATTTCTAAAACGGTAACCATAAAACATATAATCTAAACCATCGTATTCATCAAGAAATATGAAATAGTCAAATAGATCTGATCTGGATATTTAGCTAGCCCCATCAATAGCTTTTTGGCAGCTTCAATATTTATATCTTTAAAGACTTTTTAAACAAATGAATCTAACCCCTGTATTTTGACTTCTTCACGTTCTCTTATGTCTTAACCAAAATGGCCTTTAACCCCTTTGTATGATATTATTAATTTTTCAAAATGATAAAACAAGAACACGGTTTATGACAAACAAAATTTTAATAATATTTTATCATTAGTTAAATGTTCCTTTTCTAGTTTTTTATTTGTTTGTGATAATAATATTTTATCATTAGTTAAATGTTCATTTTCTAGTTTTTTTTATTTGTTTGTGATAATAATATTTTATCATTAGTTAAATGTTCCTTTTCTAGTTTTTTATTTGTTTGTGATGATGAAATTAAACAAGATTTTTTTTAAAATAAGAAATAACATATAAGACAGAGTTATATAGCTTTAAAATATTGAAGCCATTATTAAATTAAAAAGGTTTCACCTTTCACCTAGAGACTCACCTACATGTGTTATAGAGAGGTGAAATGTAATAGTAAGTTAAAGTGACTCTATATGAACATGTAAAATATTATTTAATATCTAAAAATAAAAAATTAAATCAAACCTTGCCCTCACGCCTGCTACTATCTACACACTAATCCTACTTCTAAATATACACATTTTGGCTATAATGGGATTTAATCTCCACCTCCTCCAGTTAACAAAAACCTCTAACTGGATGAGGTGGTATTGTGTGTTGTAACTTAACTCAAAGACCTAATTCCTAACGAATTACTAGTTATATTGAAATTTGTTTCTTGGCGTATTCTTTTAAGGCATTCGCATTAGTTTTAGTGGACAAATAGTGTAGATTTAAGTTACCATTTGAAAAAAAAAAGAAGTGATTTTCACAATTTCAGGTCACCATATTTACTTTATACACTATGTATGTGTAGCGTGTTGTTGATTAATTCATTGTGCTATTTACGTTTATTTGTTAATAAATAAATGTTAATAGGATACAAATCACCTCCCTAAGCAGTTTATACCTGAATTGTTACAAACAACAATGGTAACATACTAACATCTCAAAGCTAAGGTGCGTGATTTTTTTTTTTTTTGAACGGCAAGGAACGATGTGGCAACCACCATGACACCGGGCGTTGTGGCCAAGGTCGACTACTCGACCGCCGTCAGCCCCTTGGCTCTCCCAGGTGCGCGGAAACCCGACCTCCACCCGCCCGAAGGCACGACAGTGGAATAATCGGTAAAACCTCATCTCCCATCCAAGACGAACCGGCGCCACCCGTATTCGCCCTTCACCTGAATGCCGCAGAAAATAATGGGGAGAGTGGGAGTCGAACCTGAGTCACAAGGAACACCAAGCTAAGGTGTGTGGTTATCAATTTTTATTAAGCACCTAACTTTGAGCTTAATATAAGAGGTCATGAGCAAGTGTAGTATAGTCGAAGAAAGGAGAGGGTGCAACTAGGCCTTAGCTTTACCTCAATGGTTCACACAAGCCAAAGAATAAGTTAGGCTATTTTTAGAGAAATAAGTTAGGTTGCATGTGAGTCGAATGCGTCACTTTCTTGTGCTTAGCTATATGGATAAATATGATAATATGTGATGACCTTTTTACTAGTCGTGTGAGTTTAAATTTGTATACTTTAATAAAACAAAGGGGGAAAATATCATAAAAACTAACATACTTTCTCATTTTTCTCATAAAAGTCCCTTAACAATTGTTTGCATATGAAAAATTAACATACTTTCTATTTTGTATCACAAAAGTCCCTCAACAATTTTTAAAATATTAAAGCACGTTCACATGTTAAATTTAAACAAAATTATGACAAAATAATTTAAACAATTTGGAACTATTAGAGATGTCGATCGGTTCTTTTTCGATTATTTGGTTCCTTTTATTTGGTTTGAAATCTTTTGGGTTAAACCAAAAATCGAACCAAAGTAAACAAAATTTAAGTACCTCAAAAATTTGGTTTGGTTTTCGGTTTCAACCGAATACAACGAATTCATATATTTTGGTTTATTTCACTCAATATAAAGTATGGTTTATTTTGATTACTCGGTTTATTGGGCTACATATAAACTGAATTCATTTTATTTGGTTCGGGATTAATCGTTTTTGTTCAATTTTCGTTTTTAACTGTTTTCGGTTCTTTAGCAATGTCTTATGAATTTTCAAACATATCTTAGGTTGAAACATAACTTCATGTAGCAAGTTTTAAAAAAGTTTTTGTCATAATTTTGTTCATATTTAACATGTGAAAGGGACTTTAATGTTCAAAAAAAAATGTTGAGGGACTTTTGTGAGACAAAACATAAAGTATGTTGGTTTTTTATGTGCAAAAAAATTATTAAGAGACTTTACTGAGAAAAATAAGAAAGTATATTGGTTTTTTATGGTATTTGCCCAAATAAAGAAATCGTTATCAGATGTTACACTGCGTGTGAATTTTGACATATATTTGAATTTTGCATGTTTAAGAGACCTATGACACTTGCACACAAAAACCACCATAAGGTTCATTATTAGTGTTAGGTTTAGCCTAGGTATCATCTCAAGTGACTTGGTGTGTTGGTATGCTATTCGTTTTGAAGCCTGGGGTCACTCTGAAAGCGTCCTCTCTATCCCTAGGGATAGATGCAAGGTTTGTCTACATCCCATCCTTCCTAGACCCTATAGATAGCTTTGCTATTTGTGGGATTTACTGGGTATGGTTGTTGTATCCTCTCAAGTGAATATACAACATTATTTCATTTACTATATCAGTAAAGTTCTATATATGTAACAGCGCGTTGTGTTCTCTTTTAATTGAAATCTTTTATTACGATAGACGATATAATATTTTATTTTTTGCGATAAATGTTCTTTTGGGATTAAGATCCACTTGTGTCTAACAAGTTGATGCTACAAAATCAATAAGAGGTGGATTGGGAAATGAGTCAAACTTGTAGCACACATCTCCTATATATTGAGAAACATATTTGCTTAGTTTGATGTTGTGGTTTGGTCTTCATCAACTCATATTACAACGTATCCTATTTTACCTAATATTGTTTCTATAGGACTCAAACCCTAAATCATGACACTGATAACTACTTTCATTGTGTTTATCAGGTATGTACCCTCGTTTCTTTTGCAGCTAATTTTGCTTAATTCGTGAGTTTTTTTCTTTTAAAAATAATGCTAATTCTCAAAAGCTTTTCACAACTAATGTCACCTTGAAAAAACTTTCAAAACTAATGTCATTTCTATTAGTAAGGGTGGAGGGTATAGTCAAACACTTTAGGGTGTTTGAGTGAAATTCTAGCCAATAATATTATGCCATGTCAACACTCAAACACCTTAGTGTGTTTGAGTGAAATCAGAAGGTATAGTCAAACACCCCTTAATTAAAAAAAAAAAAAAAAAAAACTCATTGGTCCATCCTATATTCCTATCTCTTTCCTCTCTCCTCTCCTCTCATCACTCTATCCATTTTCGGTAATAAGTCACCGAATTTCACACCTTCTCTCTAACTTAAACACCCAAGTCAATCAAAGGGGGTGGTCACCGATCGGTGAACCTACTCAAACACCCAACTCAAACACCCTTATACCCTCCACCCTAATGATGATAGAGAGGTATGTGTAGGGCTTGTAAGTAGAGTGTATGGGAATGTGTCAGTACGAGGTTGACGAGAATTCTGAAAATGGTACAATTGCTATTAGGGTGAGAGGGGCACTCCTCTCCTAGCGGAGCCCCCTCTCGTACGTACGGCCAATCAGCACGTACCACGTCAACTCCCCTCTTAACTCCCCTCAGGTTGTAAGGGGCACTCCCCTAAAAGGAGAGTCCCCTCTCTTACGCTTAACCAATCCTCGTGTGCCACTTCAACTCCCCTCTTAAACTCCCCTAACACCCTAAATTGATGGCGGCACTCCCCTCTTAGGTGACTTGGTTTTTTATTAAAAAAAAAAAGGAAATTTTTCATTGGTCCATCTCCTCCCTCTCTTCGGTGAATTCCCACCGATTTTGGTCCCCGATGTTGGTCCCCGATTGAATATTTCTGGCTCATTCAGGCCTTTAGAGGCAGTGTTTGCCTGATGCTGGCTATATCAGCATGTCAAATAGGTTATCCGTTCAAATGCTACTGTGCTTTTGTGCATCATGTTTGTCACTAGAGTTCAGTAAGTAAATAATGTAGTGACGGAAAAATCAAGGTATGATGCAGATATGTATAAGTATCAACAATCAAGTAGCAGTTTATCAGAAATCTCAGTTAAGCACAGTAATTAGGCAACAATTAATAGTTAATTAAGTCGTACGGATACCTGGTTTAGTGAGGGTTGTCACATTCTCCCCCCGTTAGAAAAATTTCGTCCAGAAATTTTAAATTCTGCTTGTAGAAGCAGGGTTCTCAGGAAATAAGTGGGGGTATTTCTCCTTCATTCGGTCTTCACGCTCCCAGGTGAACTCAGGACCATGTCTAGCATTCCAGCGAAC